>NW_010248252.1:22237-57045 GCF_000690775.1 Eurypyga helias | reverse complement strand
GGGGGGGGGGAGGGGGAAAAACCAACACCCACACATACCCAACTTTATATGGTATTGGACAGGCAAAAAAAAAAAGCTGTTCTCTCTTTTAAGTCATGTGAAAGAGAACCCAAATACTTGAGAGCGCCACATGGCTCTTTAGTTGTTTAGCTGTAGTTCTTCATAGTGTTCTTTGGACCAGAAAGACAACTCAAACATAATTGGGGATAGCTTTTGAAGAGTGGAAAAAGGAAAAGAATTAGAAGTAACTACTGGACTGGGGATGGCAGTGCAGTGCTATGGGGAAACTGGAAGAGGAACTGCATAACAAACTCATTCTGAAATATTCAAGTACCTAAATTCAAATTACAATAAGTAATCTTACTATTACAACGATTTTAAACTGCAGCATTCAAATGCCGTTTTACAACCAGTTTGGCAGTATAGGAAATTAAGTCCTCAGAATTCTAATGTTAAAAATCCATACTATTAAAGAAACCTATTGAACGAACTAGTAGATATGAGAATATGAAACAGTATTAACATAGTTCTTAGTCTTGCAATACCATTCTACTTTAACTCATTTTAAAAAGTGTACAGCAATATGCCACCTAGCTGGGTCTTACTTGTAGGATTTGATTTCTGCTCACCCGTTAAAAAAGTACACATGCATCCCTACGGCCAACAACCACATGTCTTCAATTCTAGTAACTACACAAGTTCCCTCTACCATAGGGTCCAAAATGCCAGTTTGACTTAGAAACCTGTTCAGGACCAACAGTGCTGCCCTATTCCTCTCTAGCTCCACATACCCTGCAGAGACCTACAGCTGAGCACCTATAGATCCACGCTGCCTCACTACAGCATCTTGTTTACTTTGGCTACATGCAGAAACAGATTTAGGTACTTAAATTATTCCAACCCTACGATAGCCCAGGGTCTGAGGGCAGGTGCTTGAGCCAGATCCCACCACCTTAGACAGAACCAGGGGGCTGTGCTCCCCTGGAGCCCAGGGTCTGTGGCCAGGGGCAGACCCTCAGCAGGGCTTTGTCCAGAATGGTTTTATGGAGTCCCACCAGGACCAGAGTTTGACACAGGGAAGAAAAACTTCTTCACGGTGCTTCCTATAGTGCAGGAGACCTCTTGAGAGTGGAAAGGTAAGATCAAACAGCTCTTGTTCCTGTAACGATCCTGCTGGCACCTGGAAGTCTGGATAAACATCCCATTACACACTAGAAAAGAAGAAGTAAAAATAAAATGATACAGTGCTGGCAGGAGACAGCTTTACCCAGGTTTAAACTCTGTCTGACACCCAAGTTAAAACATACTAGGCAGCTCTTGACTTCACCATAGAGTCAGTGGAAAAGCTCCCATGAATGTGAAAAGGGACAGGATTAATTTTACTTACTTACTCCAATCGTTGATGTCTAGAGGCAAAGAGAAGCTGTTCTGTATAACAAAGGGGTAAGTTTTATATTCTTCTGTAAAACACAACCATAACTGTAGATGCTGAATAAATTAAGAACTAGCTTCAAATATAATTCATACTCTTATTTATTTATATCTTAATGAAAAATTCTTTTTGAGCTAAAATGTTCCACATGCTCTCAGCTGTAAGGTTATTTTTTTTCTGGAATTCTTTGACACATAGATATCAAAGCACTGTGAATAATAGAAATAGACAGACAAAAAGAGAATTGTCTTTAAAATACAAGTGTACGAGGATATTTTACAAGTGAAGTGATTCTGCTTATAACATATCAAGGAACTGAAAGACAGCATTGACTAATGTCTTATTTGCCAGATCCCTAAGCTATTGTATCTCATCCTGAGATTAGCCCAAAACAAACACATATATACTTTAAAAATATTTTTTTTCCTCAGCATAAGTAATCCTTGAAGAAAAAAAATAACCATAAAAATGCAAAGCCTAAAAACTATGAAAAGAAAAGCAGGGAAAGGGCTGGACCCTAAATGACTGACTTGTAACTGCAGTGCCCAATCTCCGCCTGAATAATTCAGGTTTTTCAGAAGGGCTATTCTCCCCTTGACATCCCCAACCTATTCCAAATTCCAACAGCACCCAATGTATCTCCACCCTATTCTACCAAAACAACCCAAAGACATTAGAGCTTGTGACATAGCATCTCTGGAGCAGGCACTGAAGAAACAACTAATAACCCCCATAGACGTGGCTCCTGTGCCAGGAATACCTCTGTGACTGCTGGTAGCATGGCACTGCCTCAGGGGCCACTAGATCATCCAGATCCCCAAAGGGGAGGAAGCAGGACAGTGGGGGTCACTCAGGCCAGCATCACCCAGTGCTAGGGATGTCCCACACACCTAACACAGTCCATCCCCACCCCATCAGTGCAGCACCTGCTCTGCCGTGGCCAACTCCCCCACCCTTAGGCACCTCAAAATACTCCCCTTTTTCCAGACTCTTCCCTGCAGTAAGCACCTGGTGGCACTTGCTCGTGTGAATCCTTTGGTACTTGGTCACCAGGTGAAGAAAGTCAGGTACACAGCTTCTTTTCACACATAGGGCTTAAGGACCAGAAGGAGGCGCTATTAATATTGTATGCACTTCCCAGGCTGCGGCAGTTAGGGTTGTTACATAGACCTGGTTTGCTTACATCACTAAAACAGCCTACTTTACCTCTTAAATGAGAGAGAAATACAATGGCTTTCTCACACGTTGAAAGCAGGAATAACACCTCAGTTTCCCCATTACTCTCTCCGTGAACCCAGCAGGCTGTACACGAAGAGTTTCACAATGCCACCCACGACGCAGTGTTCGGAAACAAGGGCAGTTAGACTATCATCAGGGCGTGGTGCATGTGTTTCTTTGTCAGGATTTTGGATGGCACCAGCATCTGTACAGACATGCCAGAAACAACAGGAACCAAAACCAAATGTAGAAGTCTCCATCCACCCACCGGAAAAGGCACAGCTTTCCTATTCTAATCAAGACAAACCTTTAATAAAATAATTAAAATACATCTCCTATTAAAGGAGAGAATGACAAAGGTTAAAACAATTAGCTGATGAAGGCAAACAGCACTGACTTCCAGCCTTCCCCACTAACAGCAAACATCAAGTTTTTCTGAAAAAGAAAAAAGCACATCAAAGCTGAAGGGCAGAAAACAAAGTAGACACTTAAATTAGAAATTATTTAAATTGAATTTTATATGAAGAATGCTCAGAAGCTGGCCTGTTTAAGACAAACCTTGAGTTTTCCGCATGGCTGGAATCATATTAGTAGAGGAACGATAGCCTCATGTATTTGCTAATCTATTACCGTCAAGTTAGAAATAGAATATTGCATTAGCATGCAAAAGGATGCAAGCAGCACTACAGGGGAGATCAGCATTCCCCTAGTAAGCACGGCAGAATGGCCGTGCAGATCTGTATAAATAATGAGTCAAAAGGAAAAAAGTGAGCTTGCACAGTTCTGAGGCTTATGTGCCTTGATTATAATATTGATATTACATTCATTTTAATGTGTCAACTGTTCTGAACAGCCTACCAAAGGCCAATGTTTTACACTGTGATGGGAGCCCCCTCCTTCCCTCTCTCTTTTCCCTTAAAAACAACAAAACACCACACCACTAAAAGAATTAAAGCTCAGATGTCCGGAAATCTTTCATCCACTGATGACTGCCAACATTCAGATTAAATTCAAAGGGTTTACTACAGCTCTCAGTCTTAGCTATATAATTTACAAAGCCCACTCAGAGTGGCTCCAATCTAATTTGCAGTTCAGCCGTGATTATCATTTGCTACTGCACCTAGCGGAAGTTTTTCTTTTGAAGATCAGGAAAAAAGAAGTTAATCTTTTGACACCAAAGGCTTTCCTCTGAGAAGTGCTTCAAGATATGTTACCAGAAGGTAGCCTGGCATGCCACTTGCAGCCTGATGCAGCTTTGTTCCTACCTATTCTCATTGTCTTATAGCAGAAATGAGCCAAGTCACAACCCATATTCCAGTCCCTAAAATTCCGGGAGAGTCTGGACTGTAAATTTCATTTGTCTAGTCTCTGTTGATGTTCACTACTTCTTCCCAAAGGACTTTTTTCTTCATTCTCAGACGCTAGTAGCAGATATGCTGACTACCATGTCATATCTGCTGCTTATGTTCAAAATCTTACACTCCCCTCTAGTAAGCTCCTATCTTCCAGCAAACTCCCTTGAAATATTCATGTATTTTGTGGATCTTATGCCTTTTGAGGTCACCACTCTGCCAATTTGGGCTCAAGGCATGCCTATGTTTCTAACAAATAAGTGGAACTAATGATTTGATTAAGAACAGGGTTCAAACTATGACATCTACCTATAACAAAGAGTTGCTCAAAGAAAAAGGATCTTGCCTGAAGCTACTCAGACTGCAGATTTACTTCTCCGACAAGGTTCCTGTGAGGCTACATGCTGTCCCAGGCTGGACCCTTGAAAAAGGCTGTGCAGAGGGCACTGGGGCACACTGCTGGGCAACATTTCAACCACATGTATCGTGCTCCTGAAAAGTACAGGCTTAAGGCAACTGAGACTAGTAGTTTTAGTTAGCACCTAATTTGGCAAGTTGTTTTGGCTGAAAACATGTTTGGCCTTTAAAACTTAATTTTGACATTATCCAAATGCTTGGAAACATTTCATTTAAAAACACACTGAAGTATAAATACTTAAAAACAAAAACATTTCTGAAATGGAATTGTTTCCAACACAACATTTGATCCAGAAACAGCTTTTCCTTCTTGGCTTTTCATTTTCTTCTGTAAAAAGTCATTTTTCACTGGTCCACCTGCGAATCTGAGGGAGAATTAGGAAAAATGAGAGAGGGAAGGTAAGGCAAACGCCCAGACCCCAGGGCATCTGGACTGCTAGGTCCCATGTCATTGAAGGCAGCATGCAAAAGACCAAATAAAGAGCTTGCCAGTATTGCAGCACCTCAGACAAAAGAAACTGAAGAGTACACAGGTCCCAAGCATAGGGCCCAAATAAACTGCCTGCTGAGTATCCAAGCAGAAAATGCTCTTTGCTGTTAGATTCCAGTAACTTCACATCCACTTGCTTCCAAGTTAAATCACTCCTACTTTCACATAAGCATCACAAAAGCAGAGATGCTCAATACATCACTTATAGACTCGGATACCCCTAAACATTAGGCCTAACATGCAACTGCAAGTGAGGCAAGAAAACAGGAGGTTATCTGTTCAAAAGCCACTTAGCCAGCTGTCAGAAGGCAATATGTCAGTACCTCAGATTGGTGCATCCCACCAACTTGAAGGTAACCCCTTGACAGGGTTATGCAATAGCTTTTTTTTTTTTTAATTTGAAACCTGAAACGCTTTCAGACATAATTTGAGGGCTTAAAACAGACAAAAATTATTCAATTTTCCCATACTTGAATACATGACAGGATATCATAATGATTATTAATTATGAAATATAAAAGATTAGCACACGGAGAAAAAAGAAAAACCAGACCTTCATTGACCACCCTCTCCTTACAACATCCATTTCAGCTGAAAATCCGGTCAGCTATGTTTAGTCTTTCCTGAAGGGGGAACAGACCTTAACACAGCCAAAATCAGCAATTTTAATAAATTTAGTTGTATTTGTTTCCGCATGTAGATATGTTTATGTTGGAATAGGATTATTCAAAGGCAATTTCTAGCAGCAATCTGATGGAATAACTTGTAAAACTTTCCCATTCAAACAGACATTCTGTGAGAATCTGTTCAGTAAGGAGATAATTTTATAGTGCACATCAGTATTTCAATGTGGGCATAATAGAACATCAGACACTTTAGACCACAGTTCTCCAATCCACTTCAATTTCTCCTCCCTTATGACTTTTCAAGAACTACAGTAAAAGCGTTATTTATCTGTTCTCTTTGCCACTTCGCAAGAGTTAAGTCTGAACTGCCATCTCTATGTGGACACTGCTGGCTATTAAGATGTGCATACCCTACAGGGGTGTAATTAAGGAAGCATTAAGATGTTTTCACCAAAGGACAGTTCATTCGTTGCAGCTGCACTTTTTTTTTCAGCAGGTTAACTACTTGGCAGCCCTTGCATGTCCTAGAGTCAATCTGCGTCTAAAAGATGGAGGTGAGTGGGCAGGACCGAGCAGTTCATCTTCTCAGCTCTCATTTATTACCACATCACTCAGAAGTGCTTCTGACCTTCCTCACCTTGGAAACAGGGACCACATGCTGCTGGGGCCAGTGGGACAAGACAGAAACAAATTCCCTTTGAAATAATTTACCTAGTAAATTATAAAAATATTAATGGCACAGGGATACCCAAATAGTCCGAATACATTAAAAGCAAGATGTTTTTTCCTTTACTGCCCTTGCTTGCCTCCTCCTCTCCCACCAAATGGTTAAATCACTGGTAATTGTACAACCAAACATAGTTACGTATAGTTGCTAACAAAGTTATTATACTTTGTCTTCACCTTGAAACAACAGTCACTTCAGAAGGGAGTGCTGGCTCATGAGTGGAAAACATCTCACTCTATCTTGGCATAAGGGCCATCACAGTTCAAAACCCTTCTGCATGACAATCTATAGCTTACAACGGCATCATGCACCAGAACACATTGTTTATGTCTCTGCCACATTCCTGAAGCAGCAACAGGAGGCAGCAACAATAAAGGACAGTTTTTATGAAAGGAACAGAAAATAAAAAGTTCAAATAAGAAAAGATGGCTCTATCTTCAGTGCCCTGCGATCAGCATCCCCTGTGCAAGGGTAGCATACCCCCTTCACCCAACCCCGCTTCCTGCACAAGGCACCCAACAGCTCAAGCGATGCTCAGCAGAGGGGCAGAAAGGAAGAAAACCATTGGTAGCAGAAAACACTGCAGCTCAGTCCCTCTGGGGATAGGAATCACTGCAGGACATGACCGCAACTGTTAAGTAGTGACACAATTAGCTTCATCCTCTGCAGAAGCCCTTAAGGGGACCTAAACCTGCTTGTATACCTGGAAGGAGACAGTGGTTACCATCACAGGTGCTGGCTATGCCTACCATGCATAGCTGACTGCTGCTGAAACCCAAGGTGACATCCCAGTCAGCATTAATAAAACCATCATTCAACACCAGCAGCCTTGTAAACTGAAGTGAAGGAGGCTGGACAATGTCAAGTCAGCTGCAAGGGAGAGCAGCAACAACTCATCTCCAGGGCTGGAATTCCCAGAGTCTTCTCATTTAGGTTTTGGGACACAAGACAAAAGCAGCATTTGCTTCTCTGTGTTTCCTCCTGTTTTCCCCATGCACACAAAATCATCATCCTCCTTCATTTTTTACTGAATACCAATAATGGCAAACTACTCCCATTTTCTTTGAGGGAAGCACAGATTTCCCTTCCCGGGCTCTTGCACTCAGCTGAAGCTGTCTGCAAAGCAATCTCTTGGAAATAGCTGCACGGCAGCTACAGGAGAGCATAAAAGATTAATCAGGTACAGGATGGAGCTCTATATACAATTTGGTATTTAAAGTGCTTCTGCATCAAGAATCAGATAAATCCTGAGCAGGAGAAGGAAGTTCTTGAGCAAGTTTAAATGTGCTTAGATCAATGATAGATAGATATGAGTGACTGCTTCATACTCTAGGGTGACCCTATTCATGCTCTCTCCTCTGACAATTCCAGAATAAATTGCCCTGACTGACAAAGACATAATAAAACACATTATTCTGGAAACCCACTCACTTAACCCATACCTCCATGACAATGCTCTAGTTAAATTACCAGTCAAGTCAGTCTAGTTGTGATTAACTTCGGTGACTTAATCATTTTTATTTTAGGGAAGCAATGGTTCTGATGCATAATGATGAATCCATTTTGATTTTAATATGCCTATTGCCTGAAAAATTACTTTCAAAAGACATCTAAAAAAATTAACCCTTCCTTCACTGTCATTCAATGACTCCTGAAATGCTTTCAGGAACATATTTTGGCTGAGTAGAGATTTTGTTAGAGCAAACATGAGGAGCTCAAAGCAGGTGATGGCAGAAGGTGATTTTAAAACAAAACAAAAAAAAAAGCCAGTTCTAAAATCACTACATAGTATGCAGGAATCAAATTTATTTTTCCTTCTTTAGCTTTTTTCTTGTCTATAGCTCAGTCACGTCTGAACCCCATGTTCAAATGAATACCCCAAACCCAGTTTTACATACAAGACAGGTCACAACAACTGAGTTAAAACAAATTGAAGGGGCAGATAGAAAGGGAACACATTACAAATCTGAAGCCTGAGCTATTCTTTTCAATCAAGAATTGGTATTGTGAGTCAAACCCTCTTCTTTTTTTCTGACCTTAGCAGGAATTAAAGTTATCTTAGTGGAACCTTGTTAGCAATTTGGCTGAAGCTTCAGAAAATCAAAAGAGACAGCCTAGTACATTCTTAGCCATGCCGACTTTGCAGAATATCAAAATACTTCAACAAAAGAGAAACTTGGGATTTACCCCCCAGATAAGCAGCTAAGACCCAGTCAGTATTCTGTAAGGAAGCAGCTGTACTGAGCAAGGAGTCTATTTACATATTCACTGTTATTACCTTAATAGCACTTTAAAGGAATTGGACAATCCAAATTTAATATGTAGCAAGGATTGCTGTTAGCATGGTTAGCCGAGATAGCAATTACTCTTCGCTACTCTTAGGGAAGAAAGCCAAAGAGAGAGGAAGAAACGCAGTGCTCCACATAACCAAAAGGGCACACAGGGCTGCCATTGCCCCAGCCTCCCAGTATTTGCAATAACACTTCCATGGTTTTCTCTAAAACTGCCACATCTGATTGCTATACAGGCTAGAAATAAGCAGCTGTGATTCATTCAACATGCTTTAAGAAATAATCATCCAAGCAAGTTCACCAGTGTAAAAGGTCTGTGAAAGAATGAAACACAAGATGCTCAAACTGCCTCTGACAAAGCAGAGCTTATTTCATGTATGAACAAATGAAGTGGTAAAGCAGAAGTCATGGCATTTTCACGTAAATTGAAGACAAGAAGCTAAGGCTTTGAAAACTAGCCCGTGGAGGCTGCATTTTGAAAAAGCACAGCTGGAAATGCAGCTTCTGGCACAGGCAGAGGCAGCTTTCTTTAGAGCATTGAGCAGGAGGGTGAGCTCTTGCAGAAAGCCAGAGGGGGAAGAGGGGCCTGGGGAGGGAGGAAGGCAGGCAGGGCCACCCCACACTCTGCTCTGCTAGAAGGCGACATCTCCTATCGTCTCCTCTGCCCGCTCAACAAAACTCTGTGCTAAGAAAGAAAGGTGCCATACCATTTGGCCATGGTGTGCCAGAATTTCAGTTCTTGCCTTTTGTAGGCATGAAAATAACTGCTAAACTGTAACATTCCTATTTAAATATAGCTGTCTATTCAGATATATAAATTACTATCTCTGAGAGCTAATACCTAGTCTATTCTCATTCAGGGCAACCCCCGACATACTGCTTTTGCAGCCTCACTGGCTCTGAACTATACAAGAAGCCAAGAGAGAGAAAGTGTTTTACATACAGTCCAGCACACCAACAAGAAGTCAGAAAAAGAATATTTTCCCCGCAGTCCAGCATACCCACATTACAACATTGTTATTACACAGCCTGAAACGAACAAAGAAATTCCACCCCCACCCCCACCCCCCTTTACTGAATTTCATTCTCTCTACATATCAAGCAGATATGAGTATTTACAAATTCCTCAGTCTTTTATCAAACCATCAGGGACTAGCCTTCGATAACATAGCCATCAATACATAATGAAAAGCTAGTAATCACCTCCGCTGGTTGTTACTTCTTTTCTTTACTTCAAAACCTTGTGTACCATTTGCTCCAGCAGCGTGAAAGGCTTAATTAAGGTGTGCTAATAAGGAATAAGCTTCCCTATATTTCCTTAGATTGGCATCCTAGAAGAAATCCCTATTTGAGTCTAATCTTATGGCCCTGGCTCTTAGCAATATTAATTCACTTAAGGTGTTAATTGCGCTTTAATCTTGGAGAGCCTCCACACTCAAGCTACCAGCTAACTAAATCATTTTCAACAAGAACCTAGTTAAACTCACACATGTTCAGCATGCAAGGTAAATTGCACACATCAGTACATAAGGCCCACGAGTCATTGCCTTTGTTATTTACTCCCCTGTTGAGTCCTTTCCTCAGTAATCCCTTCTCATCCCCAGAACAACAGGAGCTGCAAGGAAGTGTTAACTCAGAGCAGAACCACTCTTGCTGGGACTGACCCTGGGGGGTGCTGAGCTGCTGTGGCTCTCGCTGAAGCCACTCAAAGTGGAGAAACCCATCAGAGGTCTCTCCAGCCACACGCTGCAAGCGGTACAGCAGTGGCCAAAGTGGGATGCTGGGGTGGGTACAGCACCAGACCGACCCAGGCTTCCTCCTTGGAAGTTGAGCTGGATGTGCTTCTGACAGTACAGCTGACACAGTGAGAAACAAGCTGTTTCTATAATTCCCCTTTACATACAGATAAACCGTTGTGTTTTGGCTTCTTTTCTGGCTGCATTACAAATGCTAAATGAAGTATAATACAAATTATAAAGCTCCAAGCAGACTACACACAGATTGTTTGCCAAATATCACACCTTATGGACTGGTCGTGTTAGCGCAGCATGGAAGGAGAGGAGAGTACTGGCAAGGCATGAATAATATATGCTATGTATTCAGCTCTAATCACACCTAAACTATTTGTTTTCCCTATTACCAGGGGAAATAAGAAACATAAAATTGTAAGGAGCTTTAGTAAGTTCATATTTTGTTTCACATGGAGGAATGTTAAGTCATGGGTACAGTGAGACCCTTAAGTAGATCTGCATTTTCTAGGTGCTGTTACTTTGGGCATGAAACGTTAACAGTTATTGGACTGAAATACACTGATAGGTGAATAGTTCACAACTAGCCAGACATTTCACCACACTGACAGTAGTCAGCATGTACAAAGAGCAAAGAAAACAGAATTTAAGTACATCCTTTACTTCATTAGAGGACTATTGTAGTGAGACAGCCTTATGGCACTCCTCATCCTCTTTTCTCATCCATGCAGTCGACTGTCTTTTCTTTATCCATAGCGCACAAGGCTAGCAACTGATGTAAACCAAACATCCCTCTGTAATAGGCCAGGAAATTTTTTAAAAGTCAGTGTCAAAACTTAGAAAAACAAAAGGAATATTGCTGGCAAAAACAGTCCAGTCACCATGTGCTCTGTGCCTCCCTTGCATGGTATATATGGTCACTTCAGGACAGCCAGGCAGGAGGGTCAAAGAGGTTGTCATCTGTCAATTCCCTGCTGCATTTGCTGAGGAGCTGGCAAGCACGTCATGAACTACAGAAACAACCTTCAGGAAGAACACAATTTCCTTGTCATGAGAAATAAGGGGAGTTATCATCCTGGCATTTCATAGTTACTCCTGTACCACTGTCACCCTGCCACTCATATCCTTTGCATCCAACCCAATGGCTTGTCCCCCCACATTCCCAGCACCTGCAGCACAGGCATCTGCTCCTAACAGGGCATGGGAATGCCACACGCTCCCCTAGCCAAGGGAGAAGCAACCACCTTGATAACGCTTTCCTCTGCCTGCCTCCTAGAGCCTGTGCCACATACCCGAGAAGAGGAACTCCCACGGGCAGCTGTAGCACATAGCCTGGACGTGCAGCCAGTAGCAATAGGACCCCATTCCTGCAGCCAAGGAACCAGGGAGCATCCCCAACCATCCACATGAGGAAGTTGCCTCTGCAGCTCAGTCCTCCCCACGCAGGTCAAATACACACTTGCTCAGGGTCTTCTGGCCATCACAGGCCCACAGGCACACAAATCTTCCAAGATTTGGGCTGTAAAGCCATGGTAAGCTCCCCAGGTTTAAGACTTATATCATGGCCCAAGCAAGATTTTCACTAGGGCGGGGAGAAAAAAAAAAAACAACACACCAACCACAAAAAACCTCACTCACATATACAAAGGCAAACCACCTGCAAAAGCTGTATCAGATCTGCCCTGAAAGACTGGGGGAAAAGGAAGAGGCTAGGTCTCCAAGGAGAAAAGGTCACTAGGATTATTTCCTTAAAAAAAAAAAAAACACACCAAAAAAAACAACCAAAAATCCCACCACCACATACCACACACACTTTCTCTGCTTTTTCACCCCCTCAAAAGCAACAAATAAAAACCCACAACAGAGAAAGTTCCTCTAAACAAATGAACACCACAAGAGCTGGAGGCAGTCACCCAGCATGGAAAATGAGCTCAAATCCTGGAAAGTTATCAAATGGAACAGAAAATAGTCTTATAATGGGAAATGTCAGGCAACCCTAGCAAAAAGTGAAGCTTTCAGTCCCACCTGTAATCACCCACCACTGCACTCTTAATAGGATATCTACAATTATACACAGATGGTGAGAGATGGTGCAATCTTCTGCTGATGCTTCTGGTTATATATTTTGTTTAACAAAATGCTCAGGCAAATTAAGGGCACTCCTGGAGATTTCTCCTTTAGCTCTTAAAGATCACCTCTCACATCACAGGATGAGACTTAGCAGCCATAAAACAGTCTAGAGACAAACTCTTGAGACAAATGGTAACTTCTCTTTTATGTTAGAATTTCATATTACCTATTGCACTAATGTATTCTGAAATATTATGTTAACATTTATTTTATAAAGTCTATTTCACATAAGTTTTACCACAAATGGCAAAAAATTTCCTAAGAATTCTATTTTGGACAAAGCACAAAGGAAAAAAAAAAATCATTCTATGAACAACGAGGGCATGTTGAGAGAACATTTTGAAATAAGTTTGGTTTAAACAGAATTTTATTTCCAAAAAACAAATTTAGTAAGACATTTTAGAAAAGCTCTTCTGTGTTTTTCAAATAAATTGCATTGTGCTTGAAATGCTTTAAGGAGGTGTTAGGGTTGAAATCCATGCTTCAGAGTTGATATATTCAAGTACAAAGTTGAAGTGACTCCACTTTTCACAGGAAAGCCTTATTTATTTCCTCATAATATTAGCACAAAAATATTTTCTAATCATTCTAAAATGTTTCCTTCTTCCAATATCAAAGAAGATAATTTACACAGAGAAATTACTTGTAAAAGTTCTTTGTTACTTCTGATTGTTTTTTCTGTTGAGACATGAAAACTTTCATTTGCTCCTTAGACATTTAAAGGTGGCTTAATTTCTAGAAGAGAGATTTGCAAATGTTTTGCATCTAAAATACGAGTTATATGTGGCAGCTTCACTATATCAAAACTAGATAAATACTTGTAATCCCCAAGACACCTTCACAGTAAGTGGCAGCTACCGCGAGGCCATTTAAGGTTAAAGCTAAAAGAAAATAGTTACCCGAAAATACTTAACCAATCACACAAAGCATGAGCTACATGTTCAAATTATTCTGGAAACAGCTGACATTAGTGGAAACTACGTAAAATTTTCAAAACATATTTCATCTCATTTATACTTAAAACTTTTTCTGTAAGAGCATGGAGCATTTGAAATACTTCTTTTTATTCTGTCTGTTATATTGTGAAGTTTCACCAGGGTTAAAGAGAAGATTATGTAAGTTCTTGTGTTAGAAATGTTCTGATAGCATCCTGTCATAAGACAAAGTCACTATAATTAAGGTGAATTTTTTTGCACACCTACTCACAGATCAGTTATTCATGGGAAGAGACAGCTAACAAGGCAAACACACAAAGACATTCAAGGAAGGAAAGATCACAGGACCACATTTTGAGTACTGTTATACCTTGACAAAGGTATGGCTTTGAAGGCAGAAGGAAAAAAAATACAGGATTTTTCCAGACCGAGCAAGTGGACTCTTATAACACATCCCTCACCTTACCACCACTTTTTCTGGTCTTTCTGCAAGCAACCCACCAATTACCACACTCAGAGAAAGAACTAAAGAACCACAAACCTGAGCTGAGAAGCAGCCACTTTTGAATACAGCACTGTTCTTTCATCATTGCCAGCAAAATGAAGTTAGCATGAGCAGAGGCAAGTAATTATACTCATTATGAAAAAAATTACATTTAGTCAGATATTATCTTGAACTGCAAAGGTGATGTTTTAATAACAGCTTCTCCTGCTAAACACCATAAAGCTTACACTACATATTCCTGGAAATGAGAATAAATGCACATGATAAACAGACAAAGAAAATTCAAGATGCTCAGTATCAGTTCATTTACTAGTCATAAAACTGGTTTTAGATTGGGGTCATTTCTGTGCAGTAACCAACTCCCATGTCATACAACTTGAGTAAGGTCAGTCCCTTTCATCCACTGGAGTTAGCACAATAGGTATGACAGCATGCCTTTAGTCTCAAAATTACTTTGCGTGTTTAGAAAGTTTAGTTAAGCAGGGTAAGAGAAAAAAAAACCCAAACTCGTAGCCAGTTGCAGGAATATTTTGTCCCCTTTGGTTGCAAATTCATACTCATGACTACCACCTTTGAAGTCCACACAAAAACCATTACTGAGTTTGGTTTTACAGTTTTCACTTAAATTGTAACACTTCCTATTTTCTTCCCCAAGACACAGAAAGATGCCCAGGCAACTGGTACCTTGTCTCTCAGCAGACATCATAGTAACAAGATTCAGTTGGTATTTTCTTGTGTTTCTGTAGATACGAAAACTTTTTTTACTTTTAAAAATATACTAATCAATTTTAAATGCCTCTTCACAACCTGCATACTTCACAACACAAACATTATTGTAATAATAACATCACCTAAAGACCAGGTTAATCAAGTTTAGGGAGCAGTCACAAACACCACTGCGTACAGAGTTAGCGTCAGGGCTCAAAGAGCAGCCGTAGGTCTGCAGCCCCCAGAGAAGATAGACGTGCACAAAAGGAAAGGGCCATCAGGCCCTTAACTGCCAGTATTTGCCGAATTAAAAGCCTCCATCAGAACCACAACAGCAGTAATCTGGATACATTCAAGTGGTGTAACTCCGGAAAAAAACTTCACACAAGCAGAAAAACAGATGCCTCCTCTCAGGTCATCAGCTGTATAGTCACATATCCTTAAGTAACATCTCCAATCTTTTTGCCTCGTTTCCATTGATGGGTTATACCTCTTCCTGACAAAAAACCTTCTTTCATATCTAAAGGGAAATAGTTTGCTCAATCTAGCTTAAAGTTTAATTACTCACCCTCTGGTAGTTTCTCTGATCCAAAATGCAATGCCTTCTAGGCAACCCCAAGCACACACGTACTAAATAGCCCTGTCAGCCAGGAACAGCAGTCAGCCTGAGCTATAAGGAAAAAACATTGTGCAGAAATGTCTAGGATCAAGGTGGGAGACTGCAGAAGAGCCATCAACTCTTTAAGTGCAAAAAGGTGAGGGGAATGCTTAGGCTAATTAGTGAACGAGGCACATGAATAGGCAACAAGGAATAAAGGAGCCCATTCTCCACTCCCCTGGGACACGTGCAGACCAATGATCAGCATGACACCAGCAATCTTTGTACCAAATTTCTTCAGATCGTTATGCAGAATGAAGGGGGCAAAGGAGATTCAGATCCAAGTTTCAAAGAAGTTTTCTGCAAAGACTGCATCTCTATTGTGATTTTAACAGCAGTTAACTAGGACTAAGCATTCACTAGAGGTTAGTTGCTGGCTTAGCCTTCGCTAATCACAATTTCCATAGAGAACTGACAAAAAAAGTTGAATCTCTTCAATGGAGTATTAATCCACCTGTTACACTACCTCCTGGAGACCCATTCTCAACACATCCAGTGCTGAAAGGTTTTTAATTCATTAATGAATTAATTCATTAATGAATTAATGAATTTTAATTCATTAGCCATCTTTATTATGAAAACTTTCACTGAAAGCTTTTGGGAGTTGGTGCCCCAGTGTTTCCCTTCACTATTGTAAAAGTTGATTTCAGGATAACCAAATGTAGAAAAACAGAACAAATGAGTAAATTGGTTTTACCTCAGAAGGAAGTTGAATGCATTAAAAATGGGGGAGATGAGCATTCACCCAGCCATGGGTCCATTTTCTTTGCTTAGTTGGTGATAAAACAAGCCTCGTCTTCCTTGTGTTTTCACTTTGGGATTCTTCACGCTCATTAAATATTACAGGTCAAAAACCCCAATCCTTCCTGTAGCAGTCAAGACAAGGCTCTTCACAGCTACTTTACAGGGATTTAAATAGGACAGTGCAAGGTGAAGAAGAGTTGTGCAAAACTTGCTGACTGCATTTTGACCTAATTCTCCAAATTCCTGATTTTAAGGGACTACACCACTGTTTAAACTTCCAGAGGCACAGATATCAAACTTCAGAAAACAAACCTCATCAAATGTTAAACACTTCAGACTGCACAAGATTAAGAAGTAGGATTTTGGTATAAATCCTTCTTATGTTCAGGATCACTAATACCAGCAGAGGGTTTGCTCTTAGAATTAGGAAAGGTGAAATTACTACGCAAACACAGTGCGGCAAAATCGTTTTTAATTATTACTTAGGAAGTGCAGGCTTCTGATGAGGAGCCTTCCTCCTTGCCTGCCAGCTCAAAGAAACAGATTGGTTTGAAAAGTAAGGAAAAAGGTCTGATGCTTTTCTTCTTACACACCTTGTGAATGCCAAGACCTTTTGTACCTACACAAATATTTTATCATCTGAAGTGCAACTAACCCAGTCATGAAGCTCAAAGATTGAGAAAAGAAGAACGAAGTCTGTAAAAGAAGAAACAAAGCATGACCCCTCTCCCTGGGCAACTTGAACTGAAAGCCCTGTCCTCTCTGAGATAGTGAGAGGGGGCACTAGAGCAGGTAGAAAACAGGACATGGCAAAGCTATACATATAAAAAAAAAGAAAATTTTCTGTATTTCTAGATTTTTTTTTTTTAATGGAGATTCCACCCCTACATCACCAGAAAACTCCTCTCCAGTGAAAGCCAGTTGCTAATCCTAGTTTCCAACTATGGGGCTAAGCCCACATACCATTTATGCCCCTTTCCTGTAGCTTATTCTTCAAATGTAGGAACTCCTTACTGCTGACTTCATGGGGGAAGCCTCCTTGAAAAGTTTAATTTCTTTCCCAGAAGTCACACTGAACGCATGCAGACCAACAGCTACTCTAGCACCAAGCAAGAGGACTCCTCTGAGAACAAGCCTGTTTCCCCTCATTTACTGCACTTCCCCCTCATCACATACTCCAGCAATGAGTTGTCATACTCAGTTCAGTATTGGCCAACCTTGACAGTGACCCCCTAAAAAGGCCAAGGGTAACTTAGTTAAATGCACTCTGAATAAAGAGAATTATTCAAATAGAGAAAGATGGACTAAACAGGTGAGGATTTAAGGCAAAACCCATTGAAGTTGATGGAGAGCGTCCCACAGACCTCACCTGGCTCAGAGCTCCAGCTCTAAATGGCTGCATAGGAAAATGAGCACTTTTGCAATTATTTGAAGTTACTTTACAATCAGAAGATTCCTCGATGAGTGCTCCCAAGGCAAGCAGCTTATCACTACCCCAGTGTGCCTGCTAGGGGACCAACACAGAGCCAGCCATGGAAGAGGAGGCCTGAAGGGTTTCATAAATATCTGAAGGGTGGGTGTCAGGAAGACGGGCCCAGGTTCTTCTCAGTGGTGTCCAGTGACAGGACTAGGGGCAGTGGCCATAAACTGCAAAACAGAAGGCTCAACCTGAACATGAGGAAACACTTCTTCACTGTGAGGGTGACAGAGCCCTGGAACAGGCTGCCCAGAGAGGTGGCGGAGTCTTCTTCCCTGGAGGCTTTCAAAAGCCACCTGGACTTGTTCCTGTGTGACCAACTCTGGGTGATCCTGCACTGGCATGGGGGGTTGGGCTAGATGGTCTCTAGAGGTCCCTTCCAAACCCTTCCACTTTGTGGATCTGTGAATCTTTCACAACTGAGGAATAAAACTGAACCAATGCTATTGTGAAGCCATTTCTCCTTTTAGCTCTGGCAACTTCAACTGTCACATAAGATTTCAAATTACACTGCTCATGCTACATGATGTAGAGATGCAAGTATGACCTTGAGTATGCAATCTTTCTTCCACACGCTGTTGATTGCATCAAACAAACCAACCAACACTCCTCCTCCCCCCAGCACAGCCACTGCCAGAGCATTCAGACCTGTTCAGGATACTAACAAATAGCTCACTGCTACGGAAGGTGAATCCTATTTGGGTGCATGACAGAAAAACAGTTATAAAGTAATTGCTGAACTTCAGCTTTAAACTCAAAGTGCAGTGTGGAGAAATAAAAACAATAAATCTAATGAAAAGCATCATCTTACCAAATACAAACGACTCTTTCAAGTGATTATAAATATAATCAGTGAATTGTGAAGACCATAAATACTTCCCAGGGTTCTGGGACTATCATAATAAACCACAAGAGCAAAATTCATGTGGGATATGATGTCACCATTGCCATGAAATGTATTGATAGTCCAGTTCACTGTGTTCCCATATTTATGTTTCTCTAATACATGGCTGCCACCACAAATTTTCATGTAAAACGATTTTATTTAGCAGAGAAATCTAACTTGGAAATCGAAGTCTCTCTCCTGGCACTTATAAATTGTGTACCTCAATTTCCACATTATCCATAAAAGACTGCCAGAAGGGCACCAGTACAACATGTATTGATACAAGGTCTTGCTGACAACATTTGAAGCCCTTAACAGTTAGCCCTGGAGTACCTAAGAGACAAGATGCCTAAGCCAACGTGGCTGAACTGCCTTTTTTATTCTCCTTTCTGTCCTAAGTTTCCCTCTGAACATTGCAGAAGAAGGACATATCCATACCTCTCAGTCAATGTCTTTACAGTTTGCTGCAACAGACCACCACATCCTTATCCTGGTTTGCCTCTTTTCCATTGTTCTTAGATCCCCAGACTTGGTTTTGCTTGCAGTTGTTGATGTTCTGAGCCACTGAGTCCAGTTTTATTTCTATCATGTTTGCAGCATCCCAGATCACTAGCTACGGGCACTTTAAAACAGAGTATCAGGAAACAAGAGAGCTGCACTGACCTTATTTAGGCAATAATTGAGGGGAACTCCCTCTTTATAATGCAATAATCAACTTTAGGGACAAAAACTCGGAGGCATGGTGCTTACAGTGGAGGATACAGCTATCACCTTGTACACACAGGGCACCCTAAGGTCACAGGGCTGAAATACACTTTGTCTTAGCCTTTTCCCATCTCTCCTACTGAATGTGCCCCCCACCACCACCAGGAAGATTTTTTTTTTTAATAATCAGTATTTTTATAATTCTGTTCTCTCTTCCTTTCCCATTCTTTCCACAAGCAATACTTCGCTTTCTCTTATTAAACTTTTCAAAAAAAACTGAACCAGGACAGGCAGAGCTAATACTCCAAACTGCTGCACGAAGCATCCAAAAGCCCTGGCTTGGAGCAGAGTAGAGAGCTAGTGCTAATCCTGCTGCTGACTTACATATTGGTTTTGTGTTTAGCTCTCAAGCCACCAGCTTTCATTATTTAGCTGCCACTGCCACATTTAAGGGTCCAGCCGGTCTCCTCTACTGGACCATCATACAAATACAGATTAAATTATTCCACCTTCTGTGTCTCTAGTAAAAGCCAGTGTGAGGAAGATCAATACATACCATAACATTAAAAAGGAAGCAGACAGAAAGGCAAGGCTGATTAGGTTTGACACAGTGCCATAGATACGCTGTACCAAGAAGTTTTTTCCCAGCACATGTGCATTGACAGGAGTCTGCAAGCCAGCACAGAGCTTGCACAGTCACAGGGAGGGGTTGTTGACAGTCGAGCTCTACCACACCCTAAAGGTAGGCGGCTGTAACGGGGCACATTTTGCCCACCTGAAACCCTTTGCACATTGGTGTAACATCTGGTTATAGACATCAAAAGTGGCATTTCTCAACACTCCTGGCAATGTTTTATCATAGAGCCCAACTCTCCCCTGATACAGCACCAGGGCACCACTAACAATGAGAGCAGCAGGGTTTTAGCAACCCCCTCTCTGACCCTTTTTTCTCAGCTAGCTTTATAAGCCACACAACAGCCAAAATGCCCATTTTCTTACTGTGCAACAGCACCTACAGGAAGCACATAACCATCAGGATAAGAGTGAGGAGACTGCTTATGAAAGCCACAAAGATGGTCATCTCACAAAAGCTGTCTCCTTCAGCTAAGCCTGGTTTAGTCAGACATACTTCTGCAGAGCAGTGATTTTCAGCCACATAATCAGAAAAATTAATTATAGCAGGAATACCATCATTGCAACTATCATTTATGATCTAGAGGTGTTTCTTCAGGTTCAGCCAGAAAACACAGAACCCAGGAAGTATAAGTAAGTCTATTACCCCTTTGATGATGTATACTGCACTGATACCATTTATTCCTAGTTTTTAGATATTTAATATACTGTTTATCAACAGGAATTGCTTCTAGTTACTTACATTTTAAGGGCTGCTCTACCGTAATTTTTTTTTTATAGTTGAACCCCAGTAAACTTTTATCCAGACTTCTTGCTTCCCTTTCACCACCACAGCCAATGCTAGATATTAATTAAAATCAGGGTATACCAATTAAATCTCACTTTGTTTTTTACCTGCTTGCTTATTACTTAGTTTATAAAGAAACTATAAAGTCTTATGACTTTCAAACACCACCAGCTCTACCACCTGGAGCGGGAGAAAGAGACTGTCTTTTCCCCCCTTCCAGTCCACATAACATAAACCCCAAATCTGGATCAGAAAATCTGCTTGCAACTGACATCTTGCTCTTTGTTACATGCCTCTGATTCTAACTCTACACTCTATTGCAAGCAAGAGGACTGTCATGGTTTAACTCCAGCTAGCAAAATACCATGAAGCCGCTCTCACAAATCCCCCTCCCCTCCTCCAGTGGAGGGGACAGATTGGAGGAAAAAGAAATAAGGAAGCTCGTAAAATTGAGATAAGAACTATTTACTAATTAAATCTAAATTAATATATACAAGTACTACTAATAACAAATAATTAAAACAACAGAAAATAAAACATACGATACAACATGACACAACTCCTCCCCACCCACCGACCAATCCGCAACAGGTGCTGAGTAGTGGGAGTCAGACCCAGAGAGCCCGAGAGCAATCGCAGGCCGAGGGCCGCAGGCCGAGGGCCGGAGCCCGAGCGCTGCCGCGGCAGATTCCGAATGAACCCTCTCAGTGATAGCAAGCCCGGGAAAACTAAACCAACCCACCAACTCCCTCACAAACCAGCCAGCACAGGAGTTAGCGAAGCAGCTAACGCAGGAGTCAGGGTGAGGATCAGCAGGCGTACGGGAGTGAACCAGAGAGAGTCAGGGAGGGAGAGTAATGGCTCTCAGACCCCCTCCTCGTCTCTGCCCCGAGCATGACGTACTATGGCATGAAATACCTCTTTGGCCAGTTTGTGTCAGGTGTCTGAACTCTATGTCCCAGCCCTCTTTGTAGCGAGACCGCGAGAGCTGGGAACGCAGCTGCAGTATCAGAAGCGGAGAAAAGACCTTGCAACTGGTACAGGCATTCCTCAGTGCCAGCTAAGAACTTATCAGGGCTGCTCCCTGCATCCAGGAACACAGCTTTCTAGCAGCCACAGTAAAGAGATTTAACCCTTTCCTGGCTGAATCCAGCACAAGGAACAAAGATTCTGGTTCCTTCCCTCTCCTCTGTAACCTCAGAACAGTTCATCCCTGATTCACAACTCCCTGTCCTCACCTTTCTCTTGGTTTAAATTCTACCTAAGCATAGCTGATCTCAGCATTAAAGAGCCCATTTGATAAGGATTTTAAACCAGATTACACACTCTTTACAGAGTAAAATTTTCAATTTCTGGGGAAGCAACTACAATTTTAATTTTATCAGATACATAACTTGAGGGACAAGGTTCAACAGCTGACCCATAACATCACATCAGTTTTGAACTCTTTAAGACTAAGGCACTTATCAGTTGTGGGGTTCCCATGCCCCTCAAAGATTTTTCTCTTGTTGTATACTGAAGATGATGCTTCCACATTCTCCATAGAGCTGCATAGATAGGATAGCTGTTTTTCATGAAGCACCCTCAATTCTAGACCTTGCTTCCAGGCAAAGGGATACAGCCAGAGCGAGCCCCATATTCAAGTTACAAGACAAGGCCCACATGCACATCCAGATCTTTCTGTGAAAACTTTTTTTTTAAAAAAAGAAACAGCTAGATTCTGACATCTGATTCTACTATATTCATTCTGACTTGATTTTCATGGCTTGACATATTCTGTGAACATTTCCAAGGCTCAGCATGTTGAATAAATCGAAATACCTGTAGTCCTTAATAGTTCCATAGCAATGAACCCAATTATTCATACCAAAGAGACAGGTTCAAGTAGCAAATAGAACTGAGTATACATATTGCAGTTAGAAAGTTGCACAAACGGATTACAAGATTTTTATAGCATCATAACTGCAAATTAGTATTTTTCCCCTCTGCTTCCGCTGAGTTAATTGGATGGGATATCTATTATAGCAGTCTATTATGACTGTATCATTTATCTTAACGGCTTCAGTGTCCTTGTCTCAAGCTCCATCACTGTATAGCAGCTGGTCCAGACAGAACTGTTCATTTAACAAAGTGATCTCAGAAGCTAGTAACTAGGAACCCGAGTCCTTTACTGAGACCCAATATGGGTCTCCAACATTCTTTCTCAATCTACTCATGATTTTTCCCCTCTCAGACCCCTACTTGTCCCCAGATTTCTGACACTAATTTTTTCCTAACTCATGGCTTTCATGCACTGATTCTCATTGACAGACTTCCATTGTGCCATAGAAAATTCCTGAAGAAGTCATCATGCCAGTAATTAATACATCTTTAAACAAAAGATGGTCTTAAATTATAACATTGCACCTGCATATCCTCTACTTTTAGAGCCAAGCCCAAATGTGCCTGAATTTTGCAAGTGGTTCTTCATTTGATCAAAATTCCCATTCTACAGATCGTTAAATCTTATGTTCTCACCAGCTGACTACTGAATTTTATGTATCATCAGAGTTAGTAAAGTGACTGTGAATGATTTTACCTTTAGGAAACAGGTCAGGTTCTGGTGGAAGCCTGGTCAGCAATGCACCCTCTTCCCTGCACTGAAGCATCCTTCATGCCGCTCCTAGAAGAAACATGCAGAAGTTGCAGATAGTGTGACAGGTATGGCCTCAGAACACTTTTCAGGTTACTTTAGGCTGTTCAGACTCCACGACTCCAGTGGTCTTTGTGCTGCTTTACTGGGCTAAGTCATTGTTAACCCTTTGGCCTGAGAACCTAGCTCACGCTGCAAGACCTGTCAGGTTGTTTCTTAGCCTGCAAGGTAGAACTGTATGCGCTCACGTATTCCTTCCTGACACCTTGTTTGTCTACAAAGTGTGTTAACACAAGCCCACACAGTAGATGTCAATGGCAAAGCTTGGAGGTGGATGAGACTGGAGTGTGCAGACACAGCTGAAAAGGACCAGTTGCTTTTTTTTCCCCACCTCTGCTCTGAGTTTGCAACAACTCCCAGAGCAATCCCTCATCTAGAATATATTACAGTGAGATTTTATCACCTCCCTCCTGCTAGAAAGCACAGTGTTTACCCCTGGGTTTTGAGTTGGCCTGATCAACTTTCCCATCTGAAAGTGAAACCCTTCTCCTAGACTACCAGTTCTAAGCCATGTCAGCTCACCCCTGAAGTGCACAGGCACACAGAAGTGGAAGTCAGCAGGGGACAGGACCACTAACCCCCTCCCTAACCCATACATACATTAGCTGACCTTTACATACCTCTCCTTTCCCACCCACCTCTCTAAGCTAAGCATCAACTGCATCCTTGGCATCTGAGGCACCCCATGCTCCCTAGTACATTGCCAAGGGAAAGCTTGCTGCTCAAAGGGATGTTGCAATGCTTGTTCCACTCCCCTGGAAACAAAGGGGTTCAGGACTCCCATCACCTTCAGGAAAATCTGACTGCCTCTTGATCAAAGACCTGCTCCACAGCAGCCGCTCCTCTCCAAATTGCTATGATTTTATCCACGCAGTGGTGCTGTTGTTAAGCAGCTAGAGGTTCACCTTGAAGGGGAGTGTTTTCCATTGGTGGTTTCTGTGGCATGGTGCTATACAAATAAAGACCACTGTCATCTCAGGAAACTTTTCTCAGGCTTAGGCAAACATTTTTCTATGGGATAGCCTTTAAAAACTGTTTGGAAGCCAACACTGATTGTAACCCAGGCTACCAAAGTAGGAAAAGGCCTTGGCACAACCTCTGGCTATTTTATCCTGTCACTTAAAGCTGCATTTAATCAGTATTATTTCCAGGATTTACTAAGCTTCTGCTACTTCAAAAGAGCTTACAACTCAGGATAAAACTCAGGAACTTAGACAAAAATATTCAGCATATTATGTAAAGCTGTTCTCAGTGCACACACGTAATTTTTAAGAAGCACAAATCACAGTAAATGTTTTAAAGTACTTAACAAGAAAACCAGTAAACCAATAGGAAGTTTCTACCCTGACAGTCTAAAGCAGGTAAGTTTGC
This sequence comes from Eurypyga helias, assembly GCF_000690775.1. Classification (NCBI taxonomy): domain Eukaryota; kingdom Metazoa; phylum Chordata; class Aves; order Eurypygiformes; family Eurypygidae; genus Eurypyga; species Eurypyga helias. Next base: position 32,513 of record NW_010248252.1, on the reverse strand, counting down.
ATTCTCAATAGGAATCTGATGTCCTAAGGGATCAAGAACAAGTCTAGATCTTGCATGCAAAAGTCACATAACAAGGACATGCTCAGATTGTCTTGCCTAAGTACATTTGTTCTCCTGAAAAAAGTGGTTATCGTCACTCGGTCAGCAGCATTGTAAGCTCATCTCCAGTGAGGAGCCGACAGGGGTGAAGTTGTAGGACAAACAGGTTAGAGGATGACAGTGCCCCTTCACAACTTAAGCTGCCAGAGGACAGCGCATACCTGGCTGGGCATTGCACGCAAGGTTTTAAAAACAAAACTGAAGAAAGAAACGTCAAGGAAGAACTACCAAGGCAAACGTTACCTTAAAAGTTTAGTACAGACTGACTTCCTCTCATTAACTCCTCCTTTCTTGAAATTTTTATGTATAGATAGCTAGATACCTTCCCAGTCACAAACTGACAGGGAAGCAGGTACCCATCTGAGCAGACCACTCACCTCTTCTCATTCTACAGCCTAAAGCTCTTGGCATGATCTCATATACGAGGGCTATCAATACTAGGCTCTCGCTGCTGACAAATGCCTTCTCCTTTGGCCCCTTGGTCCTGTATTATGAGGATATTTTATCTTGAGGGCAGACTCATTTACTGTCACGAAGTCCACGCAGCCAGTGGCAAATTGCACCGTGTGTCTAGACCACAAAAGGCAAGGCATCATACTTGCTGGGCCAATTACGTGAGATGAATGGAGCTTGAACGCCCACAGCAGAACTAAAGACAGAGGGGGTATCTGATTAAACAAACCATTAAGGATGAACCACATTTTAAAATGCCCCACACACGCACCTTTTTAACTTCTCGCTGCAATTGCAATTTTTCATTTGGAAGCTGGGAAAAGGCCAGGTTGTGGCCCTAGGCTGCCACAGTAGATGTATATTATGGGGAGTACGCTTGCGGTGACAGTTATAAACACACTGTCTCCAGAAAAACACTTCATTTACAAAACAGATTTGACAGCTCGGTTTGTTTGCAATGCAGAGCACTCCTCCCAAACCCCCACATGGCCCTGTGAGCCTTGATTACTTCTTTGATGCCAGCTCTTCCATAGAGACCTCTGAAATGGAAGTAATGAATGAGGTCCTGTCAGGCTCCTTTCCCTGGGTGGCCTTGAATCCATCCAGTTATCTGTTACACTGCCAGCCCTGACAGTGATGAACACAATGCAGGCAGCTGACAACACCCCTATTCATTACAAAAAGAAAAAAAGAGATAGATGGAAAGAGGTATGTTTGCCACACTTCACTCATCTGCACTACCTTCAGAGGAACTGCTTGGGGAGGAGATGAAGTCTGTTTATACAGTTATGTGGAAGAGATCTAACATCCCTCAGCCCCATCCACTAAGGCTGAGCATCAAACTGCCCAGATGCTGACATTTCTTTTTCTTTTATTTTTTCACTTAAGTTGTCTACGGTTCCCATTTATTGCAGACATGCATTCTGATGGGTCTGTCGCATGCACAATGGTCAGAGTAGCCTGATGACACTTATTTTCATGTATCACAGCAGCTCTACTAACCGAAGAAGTATCTCACAAAAGGATGAAAGTTGGAAGGAACTGCTAGCTGGTTTGTTGCAGTTACGGCAGATTACAGAGCGGCTTTGTTTTCTCCATAATCCTGAAATGGGAGCAACAGTTCCTGCACATGAACTGCTCCGCTAGGTATCCTCTCCCAGTTTGCCTCCAGCAGGTTGTCTGAACCACTCACTGCCCTGCTTGTTGGCTTGTGTCATCAGGACCGACCCATATGAGCTCAGTGAAGTTTCTTGATTAACAGAAGCTGGCAAGACACTGTATATCACCTTCTAGAGCCATCGTGCTCCTCTGAAGCTACAGGCCAAGCAGAAAACAGAGAAAGCATTCAGACCTGCAACACACAGAGTTTGTCATCTTTCACTCAGGTGGATTCTGCCTTGCCTCACTCTGTCCTTAAGCACTCCTCAAATTACAAGTCAGTCACACATGCCTGAATTTATACCTTAAACAAAGATGCGCACCATAATGCTCATATTCCAGAGACAAGAGTTGCACCCAAAAAGGCAGGCTGAAAAATTTGTCCAAACCACTATTAAAGTAAACTAAGCAGATTTTAGCTTTTAAACCAGAAGTCTTTTTCCATGGCATCTTTTAATTTTCCACCACTAACAGATATAAAGCCCAAAACATAGAATTGTGTGTGTCCTTATATGCCACTTCAATGGATTTTTTTAAAAAAGACAAACCTAGTTACTTTCTGTCCTCTTTATAACTCAAATTTCCCAAGTGCTCTTTCACATACTGTGCCACAGAAACCTTCTATTACGCCGGAAAAGGAGGCATCTCAAAATAATTCTAGAACACAGATCACTTCAAATAAATGCTTATACTTTGATTTTGCCCAGAGCTCACAATTCTCATAGGAAGTTTAAATGAAGTGGTTTTGTTTATTTTCATTTTCCCAGAAGGAAGAACATTCATAATGTTGGACTTATCCAATTGATACTAAGCATTTAAACGTAGGCATTTACTTTTAATCAGCTACCTGAGCTCTGTCTGTAGTCACTAGAAAGGAACATCTCCAAAAGCAAACTGCATCTCGAAAAACATTATCTTAGAAACCTGTCTTTAGATGGACTGATCCCTTCAGGTGCTTCTCTCTTGTCACTTACTATTGAGGGAGAGACAGTACCTATTGTAGACTAAACACCTAAGTTTGACATCTCACTTAGTCTTAACCAAAGTAATGAGTAACATACTATAGAAACCTTTCCTTTGTTGTCTCACACCTAAGTACTAAAACTAGAGCTGACTGAAAAAAAAAAAAACCCTATGCTTTATTTCAGGAAGCAAGTGTTCATTTACAAAAGATATTGCAGTTCTTGAAAACCCTATTTAAAAACAAACAAAGTATTTCTTGCATAGAAAGCAACCACTCTGCTTCTTGTGTTGTAGGACAGCCTTTCAGAGAAATGTAGTGGAAAAAATACAAATAAAGTACAGTTGACAACAGATCTTTGCAGAGACAATGCAGAAGACTCAGCAGCAACATGATCTGTACAGTTGTGGTTTTAACTTCATTTCTTTAAATTATTTTGACTATTTAATACACCAACATACACCAATATATACTTTGGCTCTAATCAACTCATAAACAGAAGACTAGCCCATAGAAAGCTGAGCGCATAAATTAGCAGTTACTCATGTTTATCTCAGTATCTCCCTCTGCCAAGCTTCCACAAACCACTTTGTAAAACCTAATGACTTGATAAAACCTGATCTAATACAAAATCAACTTCTAATCAGATAGGTGTTTCAACATTTATGAAAAAAGACAAGCTTCCATAAATCCTGAGGACTTATATTTTCAGCTCTCCATGCTGACACAACTGTTTCAACACCCCATAAGAAAGGGCTGTCTTTCCAATAGGCAGCTCCCAAGCTGCACAAACCTGGGACAGATTCGTCCTGCAAACTACAGAATCCAATCCTGTGCCCACAGCAAGGACTCAATTTTCTGCAGAAATTTAAAATCATCTCTTATTTAGAGCATGGGACAAGGAAGAAAGCAGAAATCCACAAGATCGGTGCTGCTAAGAACATAGTACAGAGGATGTTCACCACTGGATTAACCTTTGGTAGACACTGCTCCACTAAGGACACTGAGTAAACCCAGTTTATGCCAGTGGTAAATTCAGTGCTCAGACTATAAGCAAAAGGAGCATAAATAGTAGAAAGCCTGACTCTTATCTGGAGTTGGAAGACACAGGAGAAATGGCTTTGCCTGCTGATGAGATCTTGTATGAAGTCCACAGTACAATTTAGAGAGCCAAATTAAACCAGTGTAATTCTGTTCTCTCAGCTTTCAAGATGCAATCAATCAATCAATATTTATATCTGTATTACCTGGACACATTACTGCAGAAAAAGATTGTAAAGAGCCATCATTAAAACAACTAAATCTTCAGCTACTGAAGGAAGCATGCTGCAAGCAGCTACTGAACTTGCCTGGCCAGCAATAAGTGAACAGCAGAAATACAGGAAAACAGGAGAAATAACTGACTAATACAGTGCGTGGGGGTGTGTGTATGCCAGAATCATAAATACATGTTAGGTGCTAGCAACCTCAGAAATCATATCCAGTCCTAACACTGGACATCCTAAAAATGAGTAATGGTTCTTTGGAGATCTCCCCATGAAGCCAAATGCACACATATCTCAAACTCTTCTGCGCAGTCCTAAACAAAAACCTATCATTTAGCAGATGCTGATGGATGTACAGATGGGGAAAGCGCTGCAATTGCGTCAGGAGACACAAAATTACACGCCTCACAGACTGATGGCACAGAGAAGCAGAGGAAGACATTAAAGCCTTTACCCTGCCCAAGCCTCCCCCCTAAACCCATCTCCAATGGATAGATGTAGCAGTAAGCTATTCAAGACTACCCAGAAAGGCCTGCAGTTATCTTCCCCAGCTTAATGTTTTTGAGCAAGAAATCAGACCTGTCTAGTTGTTAGTGCCCAGTATTGTGCAAATAAAAAAATACACCACTAAAATTTTATTCCAAATGATCTTTTCATAACACAGCCCACAGCTGTGTTATACCTATATTTATATTATATTTATTGTTATACCTATATTTAGCTAAAGCTACTAAAAATTAGCATTTGGTGTTGTGCACATGTATTATGCCAAGATTACTTTTTTTTTTTTTGCAGGTAACTCAGATGAAGAACTCAAGTAAGACTTTTGTATTGGTCCCTTCCTCTTCATCCTACTTAAAAGAGGAAACACACAATCAACACCCCAAGGCAGAAAACAAGGAACACAAATCAAGCCCCTGCACCTTTTCTCCTTTACCCCACTTCATCAAAGGAAACCTGCATCAGGCTCACTTCTTTCACACTACAGGGGTTTCTGTTAGTCAGACTCATATAGCTGGAAGAGACCACAGAGTCATTCATTCCAGCCTCCCACCCCAAGGAGGGTTCCACTGTACCTGTGTTAGTCCCCAGAGATGTTCCTCAAACCTCTTCCTAGAAATGTCCAGCAAGAAAGAGTATGACACCCAACTAATATTTTCCAGTGGTTTACTATCATTATCTTTGGGAAAGCTTACCTAATGTTTTACCCAAAGTTCCCCCATTGCAACTTAAGTCCATTTTTGTCCTAACTTGGGTTTAGGATTGTCTTCCTTTCTGCCTGTTTGGAAGCTATTACAGTATATTCCCTCAGCCTTCTCTTCTCTAGGCCAAACAAGACCCATCAGCCCAACCCAAGCCCTTCTTCCTGCACCATGGAGGATCCAAGCACCCCTCTTGGTCAACCTCTTTCTCAATGCAGTAACAGTCCACGTAACTGTGATAGTGTCGATCTGACTTTCAGGTTTGAACCAAAACCAGAGTCAAACATATTCTTCTGCTCATTTTGATGTCAGATCTGTTATAAGTTTAAGCTCTTCTACACTGAAACAATGACAGAGTAAGCCTTTCTACCGATGTGTTTTTGTACTGCCAAAACCAAATCCATGTGGTGTGAAGGACCACTCTGATAAAGAGAATTGAAGAAGCCAAATAAACAGTTTCTAACAAAAAATGAGGCAATCTGAACTTTGAAAAGAACCACAAAACCCGGCAACTTCTTCATAGATAAGTTTCTTGGAGCTCTATGGAAAATTTTTGTGTAATGCCAATCCACTGAGAGCTGCCTCTCCTAAACTTGTAGCTAACTCAGTCCCTGGTGTAACTCCCAGATTTACACCAGAGATTAAATTTTACTCTAGAAGTTAAGGATGGATGGATGGTTCCTTCAGCATTAAAAAAAAAAAAAAGAACAAAACGACCAAACCCCCAGATTTCTCACTTCACAGCTCAGAGCTTGTTGTTGAACTTCCTGCCTTTTGCTGAAAAAAGCCACTGAAGTCTGACTAATCCAGATCCATTTCCATTGCCTTTCTATCCACTAGTGACAAATACCTTCTTCATTTGCAAGTTCTCCATAGAGTGCAGAGTTGATGGACAAGAATGAACAGTCAGTGTCAGTACCAGAGAGAAAGAATCCATCAATCCTGATAGAACTCTTTTATTAGAGTTAATCAAAAGCATGGTAACATGTTAAACTCTAAGGGACTGACTCAGAAGCTTCTAGAGTTTCCCAAAAATTATTCTGATCAATGGACCAGATTAATCAAAGAACGTCGAAAGATTCACAGCTTGCCACTCAATTACAAGGGTGATTCACTTTTAAGAGTACAAGGCCTTAAAATGGAAATATCCTAAGCAAAGGAAAGAAGCAAATCAAAGCTCTTGGAAGAGGCTTACCAGTGCAGAAGCAGGGTAAAGACAAGAGTTATTTTTATTCGCTTCCAACTCCCACCCCATAAAAATTGAATGCAACTCAAAGAGAGGGAGAAGTGTTTAAATGAAATCCTAGGCTTGTAGCACCTCCTGACAGAAATATAAGGCCACTCAGATTACTGCGGTGTCCTGTAGTACCAGCTGTCCCACCATCCCTCAGCGCAAGGGCAGACAGTAAGGCAGAGACACCGACACACTCTCGCACCGTGCGGCTGAGCCCCTAGGAAGCACAGCCTGGCTGCCATGGAGCTCCTTACACTGCTTTGACTTTTTAAAGATTACACACAGGGCCCGTTTCATCAGCCAGGCAGCGATCTGCCTTTGTCGCTGAGCTCGCGAGGCTTTCAAAGTTGAACATTCTTCAAAAAACTTCTCAGAAAGGTAAGATTGGGAGACTGAAAGGAAACTCTAAGCTGGTGTCCTGCTTTTCTCTTCTCTCCCATTCCCTGGAGCTCTTCTGTCAGAGACTGTATGTGTCTCCATTTGTCTTCTATCCTGTTTCTCTGCTGCTTCTGATTGCTACTTATGCACACAGAGGTCTCTCTTAGGCTAACTAGTGGGGTCCTGCTGAGGGAGATCTTTTCTTCATAAAAGTAAGAAGGAAAAAAAGAAAAGAAAAAGAAAACCAGAGTCAGAACAAAGCACTTGTTTAACTTGAAGCTCAAAGTGGCTTCACCCCCCATACTGTATGTGCTATTGTTAACTTATCAGAGGGACGGATATTTCAGGAATCACTTCAGAGTTACCACCACAATGATTGATGACCGGTCAAAAGAAACATCCAGAAAGCAATAAGCTGTAAAAAGGGGAATACACTGAGCCTGATTCAGGATTGCCTAACTGTGCCTTTCAAATTTCTTTCATCACATCTGTGACTGTAAGCACCGCAGGGTGAGAACAGGCAAGGACTTTGTGGAATATCTGGAGGTGCTGATAGGTAACCCACATTGCCATTTGCACCAACCTGAGGATAAAAGATTTAAAGGAATGGCAACACAAGGAGTTGAGGGGATTGCAAAATAAAAAAAAAAAGAGCAAGAACAGCGAGATTTCTGTAAACCCATAGGGAGTGCACAGGAAATCTCTTTGATGAAAGATTGAGATTGCTTTGAAAGAGACTTTATTGAAGAAAAAAAGCAAGTGTTGTGTACAGGGAGAGAGGTTAGCTTGGTCACTTAGCCATCCTGATTTTCCCAGTCCTTTCCCTGAAATTGTGCACGTGCTATACGAATCCCTCACACCCCAAATCTTGTGAAACACCACAAAAAAGGGGAAGTTTTTTGGAATTTGATTAAGTTGTGCTGCTGTTAGTGTCAAAGTCCAAGGCAGTTTACATAATGGGGGGGGGCAGGGGTGGGGAAGCAGGGGAAGACCGCAGCACAAAAGAGACTTAGTTTATATGGGGAAGCATATACACAAACATGCCTCACAACAAAAGCCTGTGCTGTCAGTGGGATGCTGGTACTTACAGAGCCAAGACTCAGCCCCATACCAGCTAAATAATTGCATGCTACCTACCTGTACATTCCTTCTTAATGTACATTTTTCCCAGACTTCATCCTGTTTTGGGCTCAGTAGGAACATTTTTCATTCTGAACTAGAAGATACAGAATTGAGTTCTGACTAGCAACCCCTGCCAGTGAGCATGGCTGACCAGGGATGTCACTGTGCCACTACGTGCCACTGGTTCCCATTACAGCCAACAGATCGCCATAATCCAACCCAAGTGACTAGCATCCTTTAGAAGAAAGGGCATAACATATCAGCATAATCCCTCCCTTTGGTAAGCTACTGGCCTTTTGGTTTTGCAGGAAAGGATTAAGAAAATCTCCTCTAACATAGGCAATTGTGGCTTTAAGAACATGGGCCAAACTGTTAAGAGATTTTAAAACTTCTAAAACTACAGAAAAGCAAATAAACATGCACCATTATCTATGAGAGCAATAATAGAACTTTGATACTGTAAACCAATGTCTGAATTTGGATATTTGACACATACATGCCCCAAAAAATTTTACTCCTTGCCTTTTTTTGGTGTACATTTCATGCAGAAGCACAAAACTCAGTTTCTTTTATTTTCTCGCTGTAGACCAGTGTACTGTTCATGATAGACAAGTAGACTTCTTTGCCCTGGTTTCCTTTCCTTTACACTAGTTGGAGTTTTGTGCTTAAAAACACCTGACACTGGCTTTCAGCAATTTTGAGGCTCTTCTGCCACATGCACCAGCTTCCTGAGATAGCAAGAAAGCATCTGCTTTACACTAGTTGGAGTTTTGTGCTTAAAACCACCTGACACTGGCTTTCAGCAATTTTGAGGCTCTTCTGCCACATGCACCAGCTTCCTGAAATGATGCAAGCAAGCATCTGAAATCAAACAATGTAGAACCTATAAAAACTTTACACCACTATCAAAACTTAAAGCTGTCTGGCACTTGAAGGCAATTTCAATCATTTGCTGCACTACTGGTCTATTACTAAGCTCATCCAAAAAGAATCAATTAAGTTTCCGCTCCGCCTACTTCACTGAATTGCTCACTAGATTTGCAGAGGGGAATTTCAACGTAAATACACTGCAAAAGAGAGCATAGGTTGAAGCTATGTCATTCTGTGATAAGCATGGTAACCTGTTTCTTCAAAACAGGTTACACACAGATGTACACCGACTTCTGCAGGTCCCATAGAGAAATCGTCTTTCAGCCAAACACGACCATTCTACCAGCAAAAATGTAAGTACATTGATTGATCCTTATGGCAAAACAAGATGATACAGCTTCCACGAGGGTGGCTATAGGGATATGAACTTCACCTAGATTTAGGTTTTACTACTTTAACAGGTTGGTAAAGCATGCCAGCAAAAAGCACACATCCTCTTGCATACATAATAATTTTTCCCCCTGCATAGCTAAGGACTAGTTGTCTTCATCATTTGTCCTGTATACATGCAATGTTACATTTAAAAACAAAGAAAACTTTCCTCACCAAGGCTGGCAGAAAAGTGCAGATACTAAGTTTGGTTTAGCTTCCTTTTATGTGGCAATGTCTCTCTACTAACAAATCAGGACCCCTTCCCCTGTTGTTTGCTATCAGCGTCTCAGTCAACCTATGTCTAACAACTATAGCACCAACTTACCAGCAGACTATACAGCACAAGGGAAAATCTCAGAAAGTTCTTCCTCACTGCCAGATTTAAATACAGTACATTTGCATTTTCTTCTGACTTACTGCACTATTAAAATTGATACAGAAAGTTCCTGTTCTCAGCAAATTGTCTGATACACCTATGTCAAACACGATCTAACACCACCTTAAAGCAAGTGCCAGTCATTAATACAACCCCGGTACTGCTGAATTCAGTAGCAGAAGTCAGAAGAAGCAAGTCTAGTCAAATCCTTTCACACTGACTTCAATGGAATCGGCCTCTTGCTGCTATGAGGAGAACCAGGTTCTGCAAGAAGCGTGGCCACCAGTACCCATCCAGAACAGCAGGAGCCCATGGTACAGCACAGAAAGCCAGGTGATACACTGAAAGAGTCAGCAGGATTTACCCCACTTGTTAAGGAGAATTGCTCTCTGATGCAAGGATGCTGCTTGTAAGTACAGGTATCTGTGAGGTACCATACTGTACTTTTGAAGCACACCAAAAAGGTATTCAAGTCAAAAAGTAGAGCCTATGTGGTAATTGGACAAATCTGTCTCTCACAGCAAAGACTTCATTCATTCGGCTGCCTACATTGCCATTTTTTTAGCACATGACTTCTGTGAGGCTTTTTGCCTCATCTCAGCAGACTGAGGAAGGGCAGGAACAGCCACACTGTTGCTCCTACACACCTCTGCAGCACTACCTACCAGTACATGGAAAAGAGTCAGCCCCATCACCTCCTCTCTCAGCAAACAGGAAAGAAATAAG
>NW_010248252.1:0-22206 GCF_000690775.1 Eurypyga helias | reverse complement strand
GGAAAAGGACACCTCCCTCCACCCAATGGGTGCAAGGTAACCACTGCTCCTCTATAGGAAGCTGTCCAAGTCTGATGTATGTTGTAATGAACCTACCCAGGAGAACAGCTGAAGAACAGCAATCTAGCCCACGCAGTATTATTCAAAGAGACATCAAAAGATATTTTGACCACAGAAATTTATATGTAAAATTAAAGTTGTGCCTTAGAGAACCCCATTTTTGTTTGCAAGTCACAGGTATCAAACACCACTCATTTTTCACAAAGATGCATCTCTGCCTAACTCGCTGGGAGGAGGTGAGACTGATTAGCATCGGGATGAAACAGACTGGCTTGAAATCCCAACCACCCTTTGGAGGAAGCCTCTGAGGACTTCAAGCAGGGTTTGGAGATGAGAGTGAGAAAAGCTTAAAAGGACACTCTGAAGAACTAGAACTGTACGTGATCAAAAACAAACTTTGTTTAAAAATTCCTCCTGATCCTCAAAAAAAAAAAATATCTCAGTCATCCAAAACAAGAGCACACAATGCCAAATGATCTGGTTGATGCTCACCAGTCCCTAGACTTTCAACGAGTTGCAAGCATATCAAGATAAAGAGTGTGGTAACTCGCATTCATACCATGTATTTATGCTACTCTAGTTTGAATAGCCTATTGTAAATCTGCCTAACTTGTACTCAGAGTACTTTTCTAAACACACACACAAAACACAAGTAACTGGGATTTGAGGTTGCCCCTTAAACAAGATTAGAGAAAAACATGCCTCTGCAAGCAAAGGTCCAAGCACAGTAGCTGATTCTCAGGAGCATTACTGCGCATCCACTTACACTCTCTGTACAGCTGTACAAATAACTGCATCAGTTCATTTCAAGTCACTATTTCCATCTCACCCTTTCCATCTTTCTTGAGACCACACACAGCAGAAGCCAACCCTCTTCACCAGACACATGATCTGAGACTCTCCTGCACAGGCATTCAATTCCTTTACCCATTCCCCCCGACACATTATAAACAACAGAAAGGGCAAACCAGTCCAAGAGACAGTTTTAAAACCAAACAGCTTAGGAATTATTTCAGTGTTAGACCCAGGTTTGAAGGTCACCTTTATATTAGCTTTAATGTTTGCAAGACAAAAAGGGAAATATTTCTGAGGTGCTGAGCAGCTACAACTGTCCATGGCCTGTAATGTTCAACATCTGTGTGCTTGCTGCCTCTCTCCTCTCTCTCTGCAATACTAGAGGTGAGTTACCAAGTGAAGCAGGGTAATAAATGCATTAGCAACATAGCTACCTTTGAGAGAGCATTTTTTCCTTATATTTCCAGGCTGCAGTAATACGTCTGTCTTGCTCAGTTCACATAGTTCTTTCACAGAGAGATGTCATTAGCTTTTCAAGAGACACAAAATAGAAGGGCATGCCTTTGAACTTGGATCAGTTCAGTGATACAAGGCATTATCCAATAATAATCCATTTTCTTCTGAAGCCTCAAGGGATTAGGCAACTACTATTACGTGCACCTGCTTAGCAGAGAATATCAGGCAACATTTACACCTTAACAAATTAGTATGTGCTCTTTCCATATTCTGCATGGTTCTCCACTGAGTCACATTGTCTTTAAAAATTGCAGCTTCCCAGTTACAGACAAATTTTGATTACACCAGCCAGTACCACTAAAGTAATACCTACTAAGGAAAACACAGGCAGACAAGCAAAGGCACCTTTCAAGAGCTCCTGAAGCACATTCCAAATCATGCCCTGAGCTCACACTGTCAGCTGCTGCCACTGCACCCAGCAACAAGCAGCTACAATTCCCTGCTTTCCTATACAAACCCCTAACATGCCTTCACCGTAAGGGGCTGACAGGTCACCCGAGCTCCAGCAGGCAACGACTGAATAGGCACGAACCAATTTAGGTCAGCTGGATGTGGTCCTTAAGGTTGCTATTGACGTTTGTTCCTTACATTTGTGCAGAGGATAAGCCACTGAAAAAAGCTCCTGGTTTATCTCACAGCAGGCAGATAGCCTTCAGCTGTGGGAGGCCTTAACATCTAGCCATTGAAGGCAATGGAGCCATAACAATTTACGGAGCTCTGCCCACAGGCCTGGGGCTTCTTGCAGGGTTATGTCCCAGGCTGTTTTCACTTTTTTTTTTTTAGAGAGGGTCCATTACTGCTTTACTAATGAAGAACAAGGGTAAATGAGTTGCATTAACATTTAAAAAAATTAGTGATTACACATGCAAATAAAAAAATGCTGATTGGAATTATACAGTCGTGTACAGCAAATGAAATTACTTTTGTACATATTGATCTGCATACTTAAGAAATGCTCAAAATATACTGACACATGAAATAGAGTAAAGCTTTAAAAGACCCATCAGCAGCTGCAATTCCTCGGAGCTTCACCAAGTATGAAGTTTCTAGATACCTGCTTCAACTATGTGCTGTGAGGTAAACAATGTAAATAGATACTTTGCTTTGCTGAAGTAAAAAGGATTTATATCTTGCAGCTTGATTTCTGCTGAAGTAAGCCCGCAAGATTCTTTAGTAATTTCACTACCACCAATCAGGAAAAAGCACATTAAGGTTAACAAGTGTTATGTTCACTAATCTTATTCTAAATTGAGTCAGCAAGACAGACCCACATTTTCTCAGAAGGATTCAGTTGTAAATATCAGCTTCATTGCTAAAACAAATTAGATATTAGCTCACATATCTGCAGGATCTCTTTTCTCTACTAGTCAGGCTGGAAAGATGCTTAGAAAAGATATGAATTTGTACTCACTTTGTCAAAAGCCCTCTAGTGCTTCACAGCCTACCTGTGAAATCATCTGTAACCTGCTAGTTCATAAAACTTAATAAATAAATAAATCTTAGACCTCGTTTATGCCATCCAACCTTATTTTGATATACAAATTCAAATCAGTGCAAGATTGTCCCCCCCATCAAAAAATATCCCCTTAAACTCCCAGGAATCTGAGGATAGAACACACTATTGCAAGGATTTAAACTCACATCCCTCAAGGAAATTACTGTGCTTTCCCTGGAAGCTAAAGTCTCAGCTAAAAGGCAGCAATTTATAACAAGCATGCTTCCAACATGATTGTATACAGAAAATCACATTAAAATAAATCCCAAGATCATTTTGTTAATCATGTTAGGCATCTCTACCTTTAGGCTTACCTGTTTTACCTCCTCTTTGCAAGGAACAAGAAGCACACGTCAGGTAGTGCTACTTAGAAGCAAATGGTTCCTAAGCTTGACCTGATCATTTATGGTTGTGGCCACACCTGAAAGCTGTTACCCAGATTGGGCTTTCTTTGGCATTGTTTTTCCTTGCAGTATGCCTTTTGCTTTGTTTTGTTTTGTTTTAAACTTACCCTCTATATAAAGCTTTGAAAATAATTAAAACTGTTGGTTTAAAAGGACTAAGCTACATTACTATTGTGTAACGGTAGCTTACCTTGAACAACCTACACATCTGAAAACAGAAGTTCCTTGTAGTCAAAGAACTTTTCTTTTAAAAAATAGGAAAATGTGAATTTTATAGTGGACTAAATTTCATTCTTATTTCCTAATGGGATGTGCTTACTCTAGACTAGAAATTGGGATTCATCTGATCGGATTTATACATCTGTACCTGACTTGGTTGTCAAGGCTCCTTTAATAATCAATGAAAATTAAAGTGGCACTTCTAGGGCACAATTAATCTCATACTAAAGCAGGCATCTGAGGAAAGTTAGGTGAAGAACACCTATTCTTCTTGGGAAAGGCAAGCTGACTAACTCAAATGTAGACAATTGCCTTGTACATGCATAGAGCTAATAAAATTAAGAAACGATCCATCCAGATACGATCAGATATGCTTATAAAGCATTGCTTACAATTTGCAATAAAGAAGCCTGCAGTGTGGAACAGCTGTTCTATGCTGTTTATCCACAACGGTTATTCAGGCCTGTTCTAAATATAAACAGGAGCCATTGCTTTATGCATTAAATTGTTTGTTCTCCCTATGCTGGGTAACTTGAAGCTCTTCTTATATTTTAGAAGATGGGAGATGCCTAGATGAATAACCAAAGGAGACAACAACAGGCATACAGTGTCCTATCAGCTGATCTCAAGAATTTTGTTTCAAGAATAACAGAATATGGTTGATGCCCTCGGGATGGTCATGTTCTAGCTCTGGGGCACTGCTGGTACTTCTGAGTCTTGGTATGCTCAGAACATTTCCCAGGCTTCCAAGAGTAAATTCAGAGGCAATCATTTTGGTGTAAGGATGTGAAACTACTAGCTCAGTGAGGTTACCATGAGACAGCAGCTGGATGGTATATCCAAAGGGAGCACCACAGACGGTGAATCACAGATGTGCTGCTCTACCTGCTGCTCAGAAAAACTTCCCTCAGTTTGGCATTCCTTTTGTACTGATAGAAACTATTCACTCAGACAAGTATTTTATACTCCTTTTTATACAAACTTTATTTGGGAGGTTGGGAGAGGAAATAATGTGACCTATATGCCAAAGATTATGCACCTACAACATAAAAACTTGATGTTTTCAGACTCTAGTCAGAAGAATCCCAAGGAGAAGAATGTGAGACTGACAACAAGAAGGAAGTGCAAGAAGTAGAATGCATATGTATTTGAGGAACAACATGATTTAGTAGAAAACGGTGCTGCACAGTTAGTATGGGCTTTAAAGAGAAAATATGAAGCCAAGTAATGTTCATACTGTATTTGTTCATCCACGGTATTTTTTTATCAACATGAGGCTGCCAGAGGACCTTAGAGATATAGGAGAATAAAACCAGTGAGTTTCCTGCATCTTAATGTCTATGCTTTTTGGAAAATTAATTATTGAAATTATTTTTAAAAGACCGCACTTTTTTCTTCTACTCTTATAATTATGAGCTTATTCTGTACATGGGCTCTTTTTGTAATATCTTACAACAAGAAGTAAAAATACAGAGGCAGCAAAAATGGAAGCACTATTTTCACACCTTCTCAACAAGAAGAGATAGATTTTTGACTGATAACCAAAAGACTGTGCTACCACACCCCCCAGAACTGAGCCCAAATCACATCTGCATTGCTTCTATAATGTTCTATCTACTCATCAACATCATGTTCTCACTATGGGGAAAGTGTTTGCTCTTTCCCCTGTAATGGTAACAGGACTTGCTTCCTAATGCATTTTGGAGGTTTGAGTATGACAGGAAGGGGATGCTGTTCTCTGTGGCTGGCTGTGAGACACACAGGGACTCTCCACATTATGCTATGAGGACAGGGGTCACTTGCATTACTTACAGTGTCTGTAGTTTACACTTTTCAATTAGGAGGTAATCAGCATGCCATTATGAGTAAAAATTGTTGGAATGACCTTTGGACTGTTTTTTATCTGGAGAATCCCCAGGGGCAGCTTGACTGAAGGAATGACAGGAGAATGAGCTGAGCTAGACTCATGATAAATAAGAACAATTATCACACTTATTATCTGATAAATAATGTATCATGATTTACCATTAATCCATCACAAAACACCTACTTCAGGAAAATGCCTGCAGCCTGACTTCCTTTTATGCGTCCCTGCTTAGTGTCAGGTATTTGTATTAAAGGAACATAAAAGGAATGTTTACTCAGAAGCAGAGTGCCACGTCTGCATCCTTGATCATTTCAATCAAGGAGGATGAATTATGGCCCTCATAGAAACAACAAATTGATTCTTCTGATTCACTGCTGCATGTTTAAGTACCAGAGACCCATCACAGGAAAAGGAACTAAACACTGACCCTCTAGCTCAGAAAAGACTTCAAAGCACTTCACACATTACAGAGATTATTGTCCTTTTTTCACGGGTAAGTGCATTAAAATACAGGACAGGCAGGCCAGTTTTTTTCCAAATGCAGTGCCTAAGTAGCAAACCTGGACTTTCGAGCAGGGCAGTTTGCCCTGGGATTTTTCCAGGGACTCCCATCTCTGTTTGTTTGACGCTCCCCAGCTCGTGGGTCCTCACCCCTTCCACAGGGATGGATCAGGATATTATACTGCACACTAACACATATTAAGGAAGTCAGCACTGATTTCCATTTTCCATAGGGTATCTCAGCCACTGTCCCACAATCAGCTGAGTTGTAATCACCTCAGGCCTCAGAGGCACTGGGCTACAAAAGATAATCTCCGTTTCTTGCTAATTTTGTTCTGCCCACATTTGTGAATGAAGCTTTTTGCTTTCTAGCGTGCTAGATAGACCCCTACATAAAATGTTCACACTGTTGTGTTCAGTATCACCGTTCATATCAGACACCCAACCTTGATGGAAGCAGCTTGACTGAAATCACAGAAGAAATCATTACTAAAGCCAGCACAAAACCAGGCTCCTGTCCCTGTCACGGGTATTTGGCATACAGAGCTCCCTTTGCCTGAATGAAGTCAGTGTCTGGAGATTAAGACCAGAGTAAGAACTCACCAGCTAAATAATACTGTCCTCCAGCAAGAGATAATGCCGACTGAACATGAATTTACTAATCAGTACTCAGCAAATGATGAAACTATACATAATCCATTAAATGCACTCTAACTGTAGGAAAGACAGACAAAACATTTTCCTGCTATAGGCTTTCATGGCAGTAATTCTAGCAAGCAAAAATTAATTCTAGCCACTGAAATTTAGTAAACAACCTGGATTTTTTGAAAATTCACTACCTTTTTTCCCAGGTTATTTAATTTATTGTTTCAATGCCATTTTTAAAGCATGTGAACTGTTGTTGTTGTTGTTGTTATCAGTCTTTTTTTTCCTTTCAATTTATTTCTACTTTTATATCCTTCAACCCTAGTCCCCATTATAGCTCTAGATTTGAAGGTTGATATTTACCAGCTGTGCATATTTGCTCAGGCATTTAAAGATTCTTGCAGGCAGCTGTTCCTAATTTTTTTTTATATATTCTTCATTAATTTCACAGCATTTCTTTTCCATCTTTACATTTCCTCTTGTGTGTCCCTGATCCTTCTAAAACTGTGCTTTACCACTACACAATGAACAATGAAGCCCTAAGTAAATCCCTAAGTAGTCAAGTTAATAAAAATTTAAAAAAAAAAAAAGGAAGTTTCATGTAGTATCAATAGTGGAAAGAAAAAAATGTTTTCCATTCCAAAACTATTCAGCTGTTTAACTACTGTATTTTCAAGTCTAACCCAGAACTCATCAATATCTCTTTAAGAAGATATTTGAACACAGGCTTTAAGGAAATACGCACTTTCAGGTAATTTACACAAAATCAGAGGCAGAAGAGGATCAGAGAGAGCAGGGAAATACCGAGGAAAAGGCAGCAGGCTACCAGAGGAAGGGACCAGAAAAAAGACAGCTACCAGCAGAGTCTTAAGGGAAATTTTCTCTTAAATTTTACTTTTCCATGATCTAGACACAAAATCCCTCACAGCAGTTAACCTGCAAAGTGGGGTATTATGATTGATTAGGAGACCTCCCCTCCCCCCAGAAATAAGCTTTACTTTTATTTCTGAAAATATAGTTCAAGAAATATCAAATGCTTTACAATGACACTGTCATTTTTCCTGCAAATGTCCAGCTGTATCTTCTCAATGGGCCATGTCTTGAAGGCTTCATGGCCAAACAGACATAATCTTAAGGAAAAAAACTATTTTAGACCGTTACTCCTTTGTTGAGCTCCTAGCTTCTTAGAAATAACTTTTTTGGAGGATTAGCTTGCTATTAAACATTTTTCACCAATAATCTGGTTCAGCTGGAGTTTTTATTTAATGAGCTATATTAATCAAGTTTCCCAAAGCTCCTTTATACTGAAAGAATGACATCTTTATAGAGTATGCTTGCCACAGTTTTTTATACACCAGTTACAGCTACAACAAATGGCTAAACACATTTTGAGGGAATGAGAATCTTGGCAGTAAGTCCAAGTTGGCCATTTTAAATGCTTTTCTCCTCTAAGTATCTGCTTTCATGCTCACATTCATGCTTCTGTGTTCAGCATTCCTAAAGTTTCAGATTATGGATTTTTCTGGGACGACATCGTGCCTTAATATGACATTTCTGCCTTTTACATTTGAGCAATGCTAAAGGTTGAAAGCAGAAATCTGGCAATAATTGGAAATTTCTGCAGGGAAACCTGAATCTGGTTGTCCTTAAAATACATGCAACTTTATGATATTCCTGTTATTGCATTCAGGCTCCGTTTTCATCACCCTCCTCCACATTTTGTGCATCAAACCTTCCTCCTTCCAGTGAAGGCTCTGGAGAGCATAGCTGCACGGTGGAGGCATTTAACTACCAAACCATGACTAAGGCACTACCATACAACCCTGTGGTGACAAATAAAGACAACAGACCACTATGCCTAAGACAATTGGGATAATTCTGTTTTCTAAAATTTCCTGGAATATTCCCACAGTAAAATAGAAACCAAGCACATTTTGGGTCAGACTGAGAACACTACCTCATCTTTGAGTAGAAAGAACAGGTAGAGGTGAGGCAATTTAGTCCATGTATTGACTAACGAAGGAAGATAATCAGGAATTTGAAGGCAGACAGCTCTGCGAAAGCAGATGAGCAGGCCCTGGCTGAGAAAGGCATTTCTCCTGTTGCTTCTTGCTTGAAGTGCCATTATTCTCACATTAAAATCCAGCAGGGGAAAATACTGAAGCAGAATAAAGTAGACATTGCTAAAAGGCAAGGGAGAAAAAAAAAGAAGAAGGTTTACTAAGAAAACATAGTTTGGTAGAGCACTAAAAACTGAGCAGCTCTTGCTTGGGGCACCTTGTGTCTCCAGGGAAGTGCTGTGCACCACAGCTCCAACTGCTGCTAATGGGGTTCAGCTGCAGCTGGGCTCATGGGATCTGACAGTGCACAGCATCGCTCAAGAAGTTTCCAGCACCCAAATAGTCAAGCTCGGAAGTAAAGTAACAGAGAGCACAAAAAGCTAATATTTTCAGTTTTACATGCATATGCACACACACACAAAACCAAGAAACATGACAACACTGCAAATTAAAGGCTAAAGATGATTTATGTAAGACATAGAACTGATAAGATGACTGAGAGGAGAAAAAAAATAAAGTGTATAACATCAGGAAACAGGTGCTAGAAGGATCCCATAGTTTTTAAAAATTGAGTACAAGGAGTAGCTAATGGCAATGACTGAAATCTTTGAGAACAGGGCCAAGTCTCAAAGGGCTGCAGTGAAGGAAATAAACTGCCCATCTTCAGAAAGTAAAACCCAGCAATTGAAAAGACCAGAAATTAGAACCTCATGTTCCAATCATTGGCAGATGTGAAACAGCAGCAACCACGAAGTAAAACAGGTCTGAAAACAGACCTAACTACCTGGAGAGCAAAAAATGTGGGAAATGTCGGGTAGTAGGGCATGGGAGGAAGTACCAGTGCCCAAACACTGTTCCTTGCCAATCATGATTACATCAGTTGTATTACTAAAAGTGTCCTCCATCATTCATTAAGGTAGAAAATATTTATTAAACACAGAAGCAAAAATTATAGTCCTCTATCTCCTTGCCTTCCTCCCTATACTCAACAAGTCATTGAAGACAATGGGATTATTTGATTATTTCAATTTTTAGTTTTTATGTTGGACATGCCACAACACTTCAATTTTTATCTTCAAAATGTAGGACAGCTGGCAATGCAATGAGCTGCTGACCCAACAGAGAGAGCAAAAGAGGATGGGTCATTCCCTCACTCTAGCGTTAATTTGAAGCTTAATTCCAATTAAAATATTAAGTGCAGAACAAAAAAAACCCAAAATTTGCATTTTAAAAAACCCTCAAAACCATAGGTTAGATGAGACTGCATTTTATTCTGCCGTATGTTGGACTGAGAATTGGAACAAAAGCTAAAATTGCAAACATTTTTGTAAGACCAGGACTTTCAGCAGCTCTCTGCTTCAGTCTGGAATTGTAAAATGGGAGACATAACACTGTCTGCTTCACAGTATTTGTGTTGGGGAAAATACATTCAGATTGTCAAGGGTTCCGATGGTACAGGATGGGTAACCACAGATGTTCCTTAGCTCAGCTGGATGTGACCCTCCAGACTGCAACCACCTAAGTAACAAAATAGCATTTGGTCTGATATGTCAGCATCGACCTGGTGCTCAGCAACACCATCAGCACAAACTCTTCCAGTAGCTTTAGGCAGAATTCATTATTCCTCTCTTACTCTGTCTTGGCCAGAACTAAATGTTTGCAAAGTATCTGTAAGGTCTAGGTTTGGGGCTTTGCAAAGAGGGCTCTTGTCAGGAAAGCTGAGAGTCGGTGCCAGGTCAAGAACAGAAATCATGAATATGGCAGGATGAGGAGATGCAGCTGTAGATACTCTGGTGCCTTGGCTGCGGCCCAGCTCTAGTTCTGTGCCACCCATATCAAGTGGGCTATCATTTAGGGGAGCAAAAAGAGCTACCTTGGCTACACCAGAACAGGAGAGGAACAAGCTGCCTCACCCAGACCTTTGCAATGGGCTGTGCCAGAGCACAGGCACAGGCTAGAGTAACTATGGCTTCTCCAGAATCTGAGCAGCCCTGCTGAGCTGCTAGCATCAGGGTTTGAATCGCTGTCACTAGCACACTCATACTCGCAGGTCTAGGCTGCTGGACAAGAAATCAAACCCGAAAGGATCCTTCTGCTGACACTCGTTTTCATCAGCTTGCATTTCATGAAATGTCATTCATTTGCATTGTGTGGCACGGCATGACTATACTTACCCAGCCATTAATTGGAGTGCTGATGCATGAAACCAGAGCAGCCTGCTGTGCTCTCTGCCTGCCCAGAAAACTCCAGCACCCACATGGGCTGGGGGAGCTGTGACCAGAAAGTGCAGCAGCCAGAAGTGGTGCTAGCCTCCAAGAAGACAGAGTCTTGGTGCATAGTCACTCTAAGTAAGGGTTTAGCTCTAGAAACACTACAGGTGACAACTCTGCCACCAATTGCTCTTTTGGCCTCACTGCCTTTTTCTTCTCTAGTGTCTTTTAACCTGCCTGTCAGACAACTTGCTCTGCTTTCAGCACAATATTTGAAACAGGAGTAGCTCAGCCTACGAAGTCTGAAAAGCAGCAGGCCAAGCATGACAGCTTTCAGAAAACAAAAGGGATATGAAACTTGCAAACAACATTTAATAAATCTCTATTATTTTAACCAATACTTAAGGCCAAACAGAATGGATGTCAACTGTGAGATGCAGTGTATTTGTGGAGTTTTGTTTAGAAAACTCAAGTCACTCTGATCAGCTCCCAGATTGCAGTTGCAGCCTTGAGGTTTACACGCTGCTGTTTTCTGTGACAGCTTAACAGATCTGCACAGTGACGGAAGGGGCAGGGCGGCTCTGCCCCTTGTCCCATCACGGCCCACCTCGCATCTGCCTCTGCAGGGCTGCCAGGGGCCTGGGGCCATGCTGGGAGCGCAGCCGTCCCCGCCATGCCTTGTGGCTCTGCACAGCGTGACTGCACGGGAGGTCACTGCAGCTGGAGATGAAGGGGCTCCTCTTGAGTATCGTTTGTCATCCGTGTTGTCACTAGAGAATTAGCAAGATCACTTTGATCAAAGACCCCTCTGACATCCTGGAAACAGCTTAATGCACTCCATCAATTCTGCGAGAGACTTGTGTCAAACAAAATTCAAAGGCTGAGAGCACACACAGGTTAAGAAGGCGGCAGAGGCTTTCCAGCAGCTAGCCGGGTCCACACACCACACCACCTCCATGGGAACTAAAGGTAAAGAGGTAAGCATGGGACCTAATGCAGCTGCACACGCGCGCGCACACACACACACTGCCATGACTTGTTCTCGTTTCATTGTAAAAAATAGCCATGTCACAGTAAAACTAATGCTAGGCATGCAAAGACTGAACTGCTGGCTTCTGCTTTGCAAAAGGAGCACAGCTCTGCCAGAGCAGGAGCACCAGAGGCCCTTCTCTTCACTCTGTCCCTCACCCATCTGGGGCAAGTGAACAATGTAGTTAAGAGCCCGCAATTAACCAGCAACAAACTCTTGTACCAGCACATTTAATTTCCACTTTGGCCTCACGAGGTCCATTTCAGGCCTGTTTGGTCCTCTACTGAAAGCAATGTTATATTGGCCCCAAGTGTAGTTGTTCAGAAACTGGCCCTTCAGTAGTTAAACCTTTCACAAACATAACTGTTATTCCTGCACTGTTAACCAGCTTGCATCTGACTTAGAAGTATAGCTCCAATCCCACCATCACCGGAAACCTCAGAGTCAACACTCAAGTCTCTCCCCATTTTTAATAACACCCTCATGACTGTAAGTATCTACTGCCTTCCAGAGTGTATTAAATGATGCAACAAACTCAGCTCATTTTCATTCCAACTAGAAACTGATGCATAGGATTTTAATTATTTATTCATTGTTCATTTTATTTTTTAAAACACAACGCTCTGTGCATGCTTGTTATTGAAAGCAAGCTCTGCCTAAACAGAGCAGCTGCAGGATCATACACTGTGGGAAACCTCTCACGTGGTGTTTGATGTATTGTACCACAAATCTCATGCTTCTGATTTAGCACCTTTCTTTGGATACATGTAAGTTGTTCTTTGTTGGTACTGTGTTTTTTTAGGAAATTAAGAATCAAAACAAAGACTGAAAGCTATTCAAAATAATTTGGAGCAGAAAATGTTTTTGGTTTAGAATATATGGCAATCACAAAGGAGCTTTATTTAAGAGGAACTGAAGAAACAAAAGGGCTGATTTTTCAACACTAGAGACCAGCAGTGAACTTCAGGATCAGACGTTGCAGAGACCTCAACCACTTTAAAGTCACATGTCCCAAATTTATGTGCCAAAGGTTTCATACCCTCATCGTTGCAAAAAGCTAGGGCTAGTGTCAGCTGTTGAATGCAGCAGACCTAATTCAGTGTAGCCATACTGGATTACACAAACCGACACTCTCATCCTTAGATTCGTATGCTAGTACAAGCAGTAATTCTTCATCCAAATCAATAGGCTGTAGCATTTATTTTCATTGGGATTAGTTTTTCATGTAAGAGTTTAGCCGGTGAGAAGTACGTGTTACATCCCAAAGAATATGCACACCTGTGTGAACAACCTCAATTGTTCCCCTGGGTTTAAAGATCATTTTTGAGGACTTGGCCATATGTGTTTCCACGACCCTGGAATGTCAAGTATAAGAAAAATGGAAAAAGTAATTTTATACCTACAAAAAAAAGAGGAAAGAGCTCATAACTGTCATCATAAGTGACAACTGATCTTTTAACCAGCCACCTCTGTCTTACTAACACATAAGGGAACTACAACTGTACAGCCACAGCCTAACACCAGGATTTGGAAGCCCTGCTAGCAAACTGAATCAGCAGATGCAATCATCTATCTTGCCAAAAATAATTCAACTGAAAGCCCCTCTAGTTACAGCAGCACAGAGCTCTGCAAGTAAATTAGTCAGCTCAGAGCTCCATATTGCTGCAGCTAGCCTGTTTCTAGCATCTAAGCTACCCAAGTGTGATGTGTTTATACTGCATGAAGGAGGAACCTTGCCCTGAGATGTGCCCTCGCACACAGTTTCTCTTTGACTTGAACTTTGTAGTAAGGGATAGTAGTTTACTGCTGCCTCACACTACCCTCTGTGGCCAGTAAGGAAAGGAGTCTTTACTCTCCTCTTTACTCCAGTGTCCTCTCACATTTCTCACCCACCTGCTCTGGAGAAGAAAGGCTCCTAGCGTATTTGAATCAATCTCCCATAGCGACTGCTTCCTACCGCAGGTATGTGGTCCAAGGCATAATGTCATCCTTAAAGGTTATGCCCATCCCGTTCACTTGCTTTAAGAAAAAAAAAAACCACACCACTTTTAATGTTTTTCTCCTGAGAGAGAAAATGACCTTTCATTGCAGAAAAACATACTGGCTGCACCATTAATGCTGAGGAGTCAAGTCCTTGCTGCTTTGATTGAAGAGATGTGTGAATAGCTGGGCTCCTCTCACTGCTGTACAAACGGAATGCTGCACTTTGTGCTGCTTACACTAGTTGCCATCAGTTGCACTTAATGCAGATGGTACATATGTTAATGTTCATTGTAAGATTTCCTTTTATTAAATAGAAAGACCCCTTTGCACCCAAAAGTCATGACATTTAACTTGACACATCAAGGCGTGGCAGACATGGTCTGGTATCAATGGCTTCAATGTTAGATAAAATGCCCCAAGTCTAACATGTTGCTACTTCCTCAAGCAGGGAGGGACTGTATGGTCTTCCATGCATTCACCAGGATGTATTTGAAAGCCATTGCCCTGCATGGTGAAATAAGACTGACTTTCCCATGTCTTAGTAAGCTCACATGTAAGTGCCTGTCTTCAGCAAGGCTCTCCCCCCATGATTACTGCCCCCCAGCAATCTGCAGCAACAAGCACAGCCTTTGAAACCGTTGGGGAACCAAGGCACAAACCCAATGCAGTATGAGGGAATCACTCTTGCAGAGAAATGTTTTAAAAAAAGAAATCAGTATGAATAACAATGTTATTCAACATTAATAACTGGCAGGATGTTTTTCAGTTAAAGATGGTCAAATGAACAGCTAAGCTGGCATTTAAAATTCAGGGGGCAACTTGTGTCGCTTGGATCTAGTATTCCGATGCTTGTAATTATGAAGTCAGCTGTCCTTAGTCTCTTATGGAGATGTGGCCTTTCCTGCTCTGGTTCCAAGACAAGCCAAGTGTGAGTGTATCTGCCTGCAATGCTGAGCCAAGCCCTGCTGCCTTCCACCAGCCAACTCCCACCACGGCCTTGACTGCTCAAGAATGGCTGCAGCTAGGAATATTTTAGTGACAGCTTATTGTCTGAAATTCATTTCAACAGAAAAATGCCTAGAGACATCCTCGGTGTACCCCAGTCTTTGCCAGAAAGAGGCATCCCTCCACATGCTGCCAGAGGAGGAAGGCTAAGCCAGGCCATTTCTGCAAGGCCCCTGCCCCCAGACCCCATCTTCTCAGAGGAAAAGCTCACCTTTTCTCACCCCTCTCCCACACACCAGGCACCATCACACAGCAGGCCGGCTGGGGAGCCACCCTCGGCAAGGGGCCCACTCTCCGGCTCTGGCTCCAGGCAAGACCTGGCATCCCCAGGGCCTCATGGCCCCAGGCTAGGCTGAAATGGGGCCCTGGGCAGGGCAGAGGAGGCCCCAGTGGGGCTGGCCTGGCCTGGCCTGGCCTGGGCAGGCTGTGAAACACTGCAGCCAGCTCTAGCAGTACCATGGGTGCAGGTGCATGAAATGGCACTTCACAGCCTACCAGTGGCTACCTACCCTGGCAGCCTCCTTTTTTAAAAAATACACTGTATTATGTGCCCTCACTTGCAAGCTGGTGGTGGGTAGTAAAATGGGACAACTACGAGAGAGAAGTGCATAATTAACAGTCACCCTGTACGTTTGGAAATCTGTGACCAAAGGTAGAAGAGGTGCCTGAACCACTAAAATAAATTACTTGTCCAGCTCATTACCCGGTCAGAGATGGTCTGGGGGTTCTTGGGTGCCCTATAAACATAATCGGTGTTATTCACCTTTCACCTTTTGTAGTGCGTTGTTACAAATGCTGATTTATGTCTAGAAATTAATAGCTTCATTTCTTACCTCATGGAGAAGCAGATGAGTGAAAGCACACTTCTGCAAAGCAGAGGAGATTATCAAGGCCTCAATGACTATTGGCTTTTGCATTTGCCAAAACATATCCGCGACTCTGCTAGGATGCTTCGGGAGAAAACAAGGACATTCAGATCCTAATACAAAGCAGTCAAAACAGGTCTGGGAGCAGAGGAAGGAGGGAATTATACTGAGCACACAGATCAGTCATCTCCCCTCATCCCTACAGCAGGCACTGGACCACTACTGCCTGGTTCTTCTCAAGGAAAAGGTCTTCCAAAGGCAGGAAATAAAAACCAAAATGAATTCAGAGAAATCCTGACATGCAGCCCGCTGCCTACAATGCAGTGTTCATCTGACAGCAGCCTGTGAGGAAAGAGAGATCTGCAGATTCCAATAGGTATCTGTCTCACAGGGGTCCTGTCCTGTTCAAAGGGGGCCTTGGCCGCTGCTGCCAGCATGGCTGGGGGGGGGCCAAATCCTGCTCTGACTTTTTCGCCCTCATAGTTTCAGCAAGGGTTTTTGCTTAGGAATGGGGGAAAAGAGATCTTTTGCACATCCCAATGAGTCTTACACTGATGCAACAGAGGAATATTCAGAGGGTTGCTTTTGCAACTGGTCAGCTGTGCTTACCAGAGAGAAAAAAAATATGCACTTTAGGCTGTCAGTGGCAGGGGTTTCATTGGGTTTTCTGCCAAGAAGGGTCCTGACAGTCCCAGTCCTGTTCCAGCAAAACAGTGCATTTCTTAAAGCCTTAAATAAAAGAAAGATCTTGCTGGAAATAGCATGGGGATCTCATACCATCCAAGCATGTATTTTTTGTAGCAGAATCCCAGTCCTTGCTAGCAGTCCTGCTAATAAGAAAAACCATGTTCTTAACTTGAAGCTAGCCACACTCAGAATTTGGTGAAGGGATAATATTACCCAAATGGAGAAATGAGTCCCAAACAGCCCATACTCTTCCCACCAGGCCAGACAGGGATAGTTATGTGCAGCATAAGCTCCCTTCCCATCAGGAGGTGAGGTGATGCTGTTTTAGCCAGATTTATTCAACAATAAGGCAGAACTTTTCTTTTACTGGCGGGATCTCATCCCTCCCAAGGAAATAAGAAATAAGGTAAAAAAGGGAAATGGCAGCTGTGATAGACAGTCCTATCTGTACCCAAGCACAAACCATACAAGAACATCTGGGGCAGAACAACTTTGCCTCACTTGCAGAAAAAGAAAGACAGCAGAAGACAGCAAAAGCAACAAAAGGAGAGCAATTTTAATAGCAAGGATCAGCACTGGCATCTAGTATCCCTACTGTGATAAAGGAGACAACCCTTCCCTGGGAAATTTAAAGTCCAGGCTGCAGACATTTTCATCCGCCACTTAAAAAAAACACTTCTATAGTGAGTGTCATTATTTTTTGCTCTCTCCCTGTCATGTACAATTGTAACACCAATGGAAAGAGCCCCTGCCTCCATCTTGGATTAATACAAGTGACATTTCTCCTCACCTATTTTTATGTAGCTACTGTCAGTCATATCAACTTTAAAATCTCATTTCAGTCAGGACAGCCTTTAAAATGGTACCGGACTTCCCTGGAAGTATCTGCAAGTATTTTAATTTATTCTTATTTCCATGATGATTTTTTTTTTTTTAACAATTTGTCTTTCCCGTAATCTGTCTGGTGATCCCATAAAGAAAGCAGAGAGCAAACAAGCAAGCCCTAGAAGCTACAAAGTGTGGAATAATATGGAAATATCTCAAATTAAAAAGCATTTTTCCTCTAAATATCCTTCAGGCTGTTGATTTGCCTTCTGAAGAGCTTGATCTATTTTTAATTCACAGGGTCAGGAGACCTTTCTTTGCCAATTGCTAGATGGTCAACAGGTCAGAAGTTATTGACCAACGAGGAGAGCAATAGCACAAAACTGGCCTAGGTCTCATGACCTTGTCTCAGCCAAATGGATTGGTTTTGAGAAGTCCTGAGGATAATAAATTATATAGCTAAATAGACACATTAAAACACTGCGGCTGCAGAGAAGACCAGAAAGTGCTGTAGTGATGATAGGCCACATTTTAACTCTATAATGAGCATAGGTCAGATTGTGACTTTTAATTTACTTGGAACGTAGTTGTTTGCATGTTAAGACCTCAGTTCCTCCACCAAGCAAGGGAAGCTAAATACATTACTCTGAAATCTCTTCACAGTTTAATCCCAGTGAACTCCCCTCACACCATTTACCTCCCTTACAATTAATTTTGTGACTATGCCAGGCAAATAAACATACAAACAAAAACAAAGCAGGCACCACTGCAGATGTTCTGTGGCAATGCAAACCGCTCTCGAAGAGGAAGGAGAACAAAAGGCAAGGGCTATTACAGGATTAACAAAGTAAGAGACCTTAATATTTTGGTAAATTGACTATGAAGCTTATGTAAAGACATATGTAAAGCCACAAGAAGGAAAAAAGGAGAAACTGAAAACGGAGCGCACAATGCAGATCTCTTGCATAGTAAAACCAAGACTTGAGCACTGGTGCCCAAACATAACGGGATGTGTTAGCTCTTTAGAGCCAGGGCAGTTCTTCCCTAGTTCAAGATGGGTGAATGGAAATGGCAGCTGAGGAAGATGTATAGGGCTTAGTGGCTTGGCAGAGACAGTATAGGATGTGCTGTGGTGGTCTTGGATGCCACTTTGCCAGGGGAATGCTACAAAATTTAATTTCCTAATCCTTACAGTAGCATAATTAACTCTGCAAAGCTTTCCAGAATAGACAGAAGAAGAAAAGAAGAATGCTTTAATGACCTGTTAACCCATTGATGAGGGTATATATTTTAATGGAGCTTTAGGCATGCAGACTGAAGCAGAGAAGCAGCTTTGTTGTTGGCCCAGCCCAACCTTCACCAGAAGAGGTCAGGTTCATCTTTCAAACTTTGAAGCGGGTCCATTGAGAAGGTCTGAGATAGCATAAAAAAAAGGAATATAAAAGAAATTAAAAGAGAATAAAACCCTTCAGGAGTCTGTTAAGAAAAAGCCATGTCCTTTTAGGTTTCTCTGAAGTTACAAAGCATCCCTTAATGTTCTTCAGTCCCTCCCTTCATGCAGTTCAGGGTAGCTGTACCTGTGTCACCACTGTAGTGGGACACATCACCTGAAACAGGCCACTACAATTCTTCTTTTTTTCAGTATTTCTTTCTGCAGACTGACAGCAGCTCCCTTTAAGGAGCAGAGTCCTACGAACCCTTTGAGTTTGCTGACACAAATGCATTCTGCATCCATAATGCCAGGCTGCTGCAAGTGATCCTAAAATCCACTTAGTTCACACATACAAAAAAATTTGGATTATTAGCTTAAATATAGCTTTCCAGGTTAAGGCACATTAAATGCCAGGCTAAAGAGTTTTATACTGACAGTGACAGCAGGATCTTAGTCCCTAGGGCTGGGTGTAGGAGTTTGGCAGCTCAAGACAGGTAGACAGATGTCTTTCCCTTCCCTGCCTTTAGTCATCCAAGTACTTCTGCTAGTTTGTTATTCCGGGCAGCTGTCTATTTTACTGGTATGACAAGGCTTGCATAAGTCAAGCAACTAAGGTGCATACACTATCCGTTTTCTCCAGGACTAGTTTTGTTCTAACACATATAAAGATAGTTTGTTTTATCAGATCAGGAAAAAAAAAAAATCCTAGACATCAGGAAAAATACACACAGGATATCCTACAGGGCCTGTGCAGCAGAAAGCAAACACTGCATCCCAAATTTGTCTTTTGGTGCAGTGAAATGATAACCAGAAATTCTGAAGCTCAAAGACATATTTGGATTTCAGCTTCAACATATGGACCTACATAAGGTCACTAAAGCAAGCATCTCAACAGAAAATGCCTCTCCTGCAGCTTTTCTGCATGCAGTTGACATGGTTTTTTGATAGGGCATGTTTTCTCTCACTATTATGAACAGCACCAGGTCTATCTGTTACTTGCAGAGTATCTGTAGTTCAGGTGATTTCAATGGAGATACAGCATATAACCCATGGTAGCAAGTCCGGAGCTGCCTGTTACTTTTATTGGCCCTATCCTCTCCATATAGACATAAGAAGCAATGAATCTGTCACCAGTAGTTACTCATCCCCCTCATCCTTATACCTCAGCACCTCATAATCTTTAATGCACTTGCCCTCACCCTCTCTGAAGCAGTTTTGATGGCTTTATCTCAGAGGTGAGAACTCAATGATGTACACAGGTTTGGTCTCCTCTCTTTACCTCAAGATCCCCATTTGTAAGCTAGAGATAAAATCACTTCAGAAACCCATTGCAGATCAGGGAATCAAACCCGTTTCCCAGCCTGGCACAGAAGCCAGGGGTGTCCCCTGGATTTACATTCAAACCCCATCACGAGTGTGACAGTTTCTGCCCCAGCCTGTAGCCAGGCACAAGCACGGAGCACTGAGCGTTTCTGCTGCTTGGAGACAGGAGGGACTCAGGCTTCGCAGCACATTTCACTACAGATCCATCTCAGGCAGTACTGTTATTAACTGTTAATTCCCTACAGCACACCTGATGCTGTGCAAAGGGGATGGTTGTTGAAAGGACACTGACTTCATACAGCAAGTTGATATGGTTTTCATCCTTTATCATCTACCTCTCCTGCTTCTTTGTCTTCTCAGTCAATCAGAATTCTTTAAAACTCCACATGAAAAGTAAATAACCAGCCTCAGCTCATTCCACCTCCTAACACAAGCTGTAAATAACATATTCTCAGTCACTCATATTCTGTGACTTGAACTTCATGCTGAAGGGCTTTATGTGTGTTAGCACTGGAAACATATCTCTAAAGCAGGTTGTGCTTAGCAGTTAATAGTCATGTGCTGCATACCTGGGCTGAGGAATCATTATACCCCCTGTGCGCAATTCAGTATTTATATATAATGATCTCATTACCAGGAAGCTGTTCCAATTTTATCTAGGCTTAAATATTTCTTGAAGCAAAAAAAGCATACAAAGAGTGTTCAAAATGCCAACTCAATCAAACTCCATATGATGGACAATTACTCAGCTACAAGTCAGCATAAATAGAAAAAGGATTATCCTCCAACTAGACTAAGCCTTTACCTTGCTTCCCTGCCACAGTCTGTACTGAGGATTGGCACGAGCTCCTTCCCGAACGTGGCACCTAAGTGATTTGGTGAAGTTTACATCAGAGCTGTGCAAATGCAGCACTGCTCCTTCAGAAGATGCTGTGCAAAGATTTTCCTTCAATTTTCACATGGTTCTCATCTCCCTCCTCTTCTATCCTTGGACTTTTACCCTGGCGCCTTGTCTGGATAAACTTAAACTCTCATCATTACTTCCACACCAGGCTACTGAGATGGGCTGAGACAGGAGACATGCTGAAAATATACAGAGGATGGAGGACACGTATTTCTCTCCTGTACCCAAAAGTTCCTTTTGGCCACATCGAGATACTGGTCTTTATTCTGCTCTTTGTTAAAACAATGGCATTATTTTGGATTTCCCTCAGATAAGCAAAAATCCCTGATATTCTCAGAGGATCTGCCAGCAGTCAGCCTTGGCAGGGTCTTTACATTACCAAGCTGCCACCTTAGACGTGTCTTACTGTACTAATTAGGTTAACGTGTCATTTGCATGCCCTATACAGACTTCCCACACGGAAGCAAACGCTTTTTTTCCTCACATTCTTATATCAGTCATAAGGACTGGCTGACTCCTTGCAACATTTGTCACCTTTTTGTCTTCCTTTCGCTCTCCTTGCTTGTTCCAGAGCCTGCAATGAAGATTGCGACAAAAGCACCTCATAGTAGGAAACAGATTCATTCTAGTGCTGCAAATTTTGTAATGAGAAGAGGGCAGGGAATTAATCCTGTCTCATCATGACAATCCTGAGATTGGAATCACACAGTCTTCCTCAGACCTGGGCACTGCAGCACCCATCATTCTCACCCCAGCAACATCTATTGGGCAGCAGAGGGAAAATGCTTGCACTGTGCTTCCAGCACCTGTGACAGTAAAAATAAAATACAGCTGGCTGCTGGTTACAAATTCCAAAATATTACTTTCTTACCTAAAATATTAAGCAAAACCCATTTGTTTTAAAAACTATCTCAAAATGAAAGGATGCCCGACTGACCAAAATTTATTACTGTCCAATCCTGTTACACAAGCTGTGGCTTCAGTTCACTGAGCCCCAGGCACACGCTCTTTTGCTATAAGGAAACTGAGTAGATTTTCCTTCAAGTGGTTAATGACATAGATGAAGTGAGTACTCATGAGTATATTTTTCTTTTCTGGTAGGTTCTTGGCTTATTTATCTGCTTGACTTTCTTCTACAGGAACTTCAATCAGGAAACAGTAAGTATCCCTAATAGATTTTGGTTTCCTCATCTATTGGGTTGGTGTGCTGAGGTTTTGATAGTCAGGGGTGCTACAGGGGTGGTCCCTGTAAGAAGCTGCTAGATGCTTCCCTGTCTCCAAGTGTGAGCTAATTAGCACCTCTGCAATTACCATCTTTAAGGGGGACAAACAAAAAAAACCTGCAGCCTATAGTGGATGTGTGAGAGACAGCCAGGCAG
>NW_010248251.1:0-7869 GCF_000690775.1 Eurypyga helias | reverse complement strand
GGGAGGGAGGGCGGGCAATTTCCAATATCTGCAGGGTTTCTACCTCTGGCTAACTTCTCTGACAAGCTACCACTGGGCATTTTTCCATTGTCAATGACTCAGTAAAAGTCCCTTTCCTTCCTCAGTCTGATAATTTTCAGTTAAACTCTCTGAGAACTGGAAGAGGGGAGAAAAGGAAGGAAACGGTCCTTTTTTTACCATCAAACAAGAATGAAGCTCATCTTGCACTTGGACTTCATTCTAGGAGGTAAAATATATCTCCAGTCAAAGGCAGCTACCTGGCCAAAAATACAGGTCCCATCACTTTTCTTTACTAATGCAAAAAATTCCAGGGATAAATTCATCTCAAAGCTGCAGTCGTTTTCTGTCAGCAAATTTTGCTTCAATAAATCAAGAAATCATCACACTCAGAAAAGTTTTCACAAAGATGACCCAGCATATTAAATTTCTGCAGTGTTTGGTGGGAGGATGCATTTTTGGAGAAGCAATAAATGAGGTGAATTAGCTACCAGATGAAGTGAATTATAGAGAGACCT
Organism: Eurypyga helias; assembly: GCF_000690775.1. Lineage (NCBI taxonomy): Eukaryota > Metazoa > Chordata > Aves > Eurypygiformes > Eurypygidae > Eurypyga > Eurypyga helias. Next base: position 7,333 of record NW_010248251.1, on the reverse strand, counting down.
TGATAGAAATTCAGGAATAAAAAACAAGGTGAAAAACAGAAATCTGAGAATTCACAGTTTGGTATATTAAGCAATGAATATTAAGATGTCTTTGCATCATTCCTAGGCAGCTTAATCCTTTATTACTAATAAATGATCTTTCATAAAGGATTTTGAGGTGGACAGAGATAACAGTTTAATCATTTTGACAAAAAGCCAAGAGTTTTCGTCTTCAAAGCTCTCAAATATCAGCATACACCACTAATAATGAACCTTGTTAATCATTAGCATCCCTTAAATGCAATGGGAATAACACTTCTCTTAAGAGCTTGCAAAAGAATTGAGAAAAAAGCGGGTGGGGGGTTTTTTAGGTTAGACTTTTATAACTAACTTTATTCATATTTTAATGAGTAATGTATGAATAAGTAGATTTTTAAGTTAACAAATGAATATTTAAAGAAAAGAGAAGAGAATAAATTTGTCAATCAAAAGTCCTCCAAAGCCAGGTACATGCTTCAGGCGTGATCTTGAAAACATTTATGCACATGAGTAACCCGTGACTCATGAGTCATCCCAGTAAAGTCAAGGGTACTAAATTAACCTTTTTTGAGGAACACGTGTTAGGATGACAGTTTCTATTCCACCCAAGAAAGTGGAAAATATAAACATCTGCAAGATAGGGGCCTAAAATAAGGTCATCATCTAGGCTTTTTCTCCATAAAAATGGAGAGGCTAGGGAGCAGTTTTGTGGGAAGGGCTCTGAGATGGTGGCAGGAAGCAAGATAAACGTGAGCCCTGGCATGAAGGCGGCCAACAGAAACTGTGTGTATAATAGAGGCACGTTCCATAGACCAAGGAAAAGGATCATCCCTCTCTGTGTGACACCCATCAAGCCATATCTAGATACATCAAGTTTTGGGCCTTGCAATGCAGGAAAGATATGAACAAACTGGAGGGAGCTTTAGGAGCCCCCCCAGGGCAGTGGAGGCTGGAGCACTTGGCTGTGAGGAGAGTCAGGGTGAGCTGGACTGATGTGACCTAGAGAAGAGGTGGCCTCAGGGGCACCTCACAGCTCCCCATTGCATACGACGTGTCATTGAGGAGACAGAGCTGGGCTCCTCACAGTGGTGCAGGGTGGAAGAATGACATACAAATGTGACCAAGTGAAACAAGGTAGTTTCAGACTGGTTATAAGGAAAGCTTTTAACTCTTCTTATGGAACAGTCGGACAGTAGAGTAGGTTGACCAGAGAGGTTGTGCAGTCTCCTTCCCTGGAGGTTTTCAAGACCCAACTGGACAAATCTCTGAGCAGCCTGGTCTGATCCCATAGCTTACCCTGCTTTGAGCAGGAGGTTAGACCAGGTCACCTCCTCTACCTCATTTTCAACCTGGTCCTATAATCCCATGAATTACCTACTGTTGATGAGATCATGTGAATATTGAATTCCCTACTTCCTTATGCTTGGTTGTTACTAGCGTAGAAATGGTTCCTTTTTTCCTATCTTTCCCCATAAATTGTTATGTTTTATCCTTCTAATGAAGTTTCCCAGACCTACTGACTACCTTGCAGCTTAGCTTTGATAATAATAAGCACTTTCATAATAATAAGCACTTACCATGAATTATTGCTATTACTTTTTTAGTCAAGGTTGCTGCTATCCTGGTATATCACATCAACTGCAAAACAGCATAAACTTAATCAACAGACCTTTCTGTCTAAAGATCGATTAACCATTTCACTTTTTTAATTTTCCCAGTAAAATACCGTGATAAAAGGATTATGCACATCAGCATGTGAAGCCGTGTGTGTGTGACCTCTAGTATAATACTTTTGTACTGATGCCTAATTTGGCAGGAAAATGCACATTTGTAGAGAGTGAAAGAAATCAGGATATATGAATCAGGAATCCCCTTTCTTTGTTCCTTATGGTCCCCCTTACCCAGTCTACTCAAAAACAGTATAATTTCAGTTACCTAAGTGCCTGGCTTCTGGTAGGCTTTAGGCAGAAGAGAGGAACATATGCACTCTAGCTAGGAGAGCATATTCAAACCTGAAATGCTCAGACCTGGGGACTTTGGCTTTGAAATCAAAGAGGGAGATGTCCAATACATTTTAGCAGTTCTGGGGTGGCTATGGAGCAAGCCATTCTTACTTATTAAGATTCTGGGGGGTTATAGCATCTTAAATAGTCATGTCTTCTAGATCTGGCCCTAAGTCTATTAAAAATGTTTGCAGCAGATAGGGAGAGATAAGACATTAAAAAAAAAAAAGTAAAAAGAACTTTCTGAAAGAAATACTAGAGAAAGATCTTCTTCAGCTATTTTCCTGCAAAAAGGTCAAGCTCAAGATGTAGATGATAAAAAGATCAGGGAACTCTCTGAAGGAATTCTCAACTGGTATCTTAATAGTTATAAATCCTCATATTTCTCTTGCAAGATGCTAGCAACTGTTGCAAACTGCTTCTTCCCAAGCAGAAGTGCAAGAAGAATTACAAATAGGATAGATTTAACCAGATTTCACCCATCCTGGACAGACAGGAAAATCCAGTGCAACTTTGTTCTGGGTACCATCTGAAGTGGTGAGAGGGACTGGTAAGTAAGGAGAGGGAAGAGGGATATGCTAGGACTATATCTTCTTACAGTACTGGTATCTTCTGTGCTTTCCAGCTTTCTTTTGTGGTCATGTTAGGAAAGAAGGAGCTCTAGAATCAGATGTTCTGATATCAGAAAGTCAGCTCAAATATATTGCTTTCCCACTGCAAATCTTCTTATATACAAAGTAATTTAATACCTACATAAATTACTGAAAACTGAAGTAATATTGACATATGTTTTTAAAATCAAGGTGACGGAATAGCTTGCTGACCAAGTCTTTGTTCTGTGGTTAAGTGCCCATGACTATCCTTTGGAGAGCATTCAAGAAACTTTTATGTGTCACTTTCCCAGTACAGACCCATATTAATTGAAGGGTTATAAACCTGCCTCAGTAGATGACAGGGAGTAGCCATACTTCTCATCTAGCCAGTTATGTCCCTGGTCATTCTCCAACTCTTAAACGCAACCATAGTAATAGTATGGACTTGTCTCCCTGTAACATGGTGACTCAGATGACTTATTATCGTTACCAAATGATACAAATACAACTGTCCTAAGATAATTATGTAGCTGAACGAGATGAAGGATGGATAAAGAGTAGCTGCCTGAGTCAAACCTGAGTAGGTCAGGTGAGTGGAGGAACATTATTTGAAGAATTCCCAAGACCAGTGTAGGCTCCTAAGTGCACACCACACATCGTCAAGTCAGGTTGTACTCCTCTAGTGTCCTGGGTGGTTCCCCATTCCTGTATGCTCACACAGTAGTGCCCACTCAGTCACCTGCTGAGGCCTACAGCACTCTCTTATTTTCACCTCCATGATGCTGTGACCTTACCTATCATCAGATGTTGGCAGATACACATCACGTGATAACCTGCTCCCCCAATAGCAATTCAACATGTTAAGGTCTACAGCCATATTCATTGGGAAGTTTGACATTCAACAGGTGTATCTCCTCAGCAACCTTAAGCACCTCAGAGCTTACCAAAGAACATGGGGTCATATTTAAAATGACCAGCAGTACCTTGGATGTAATCCTTAGCTGAGGCCTAAGTTATATTCAAGGCTAGTTAAAGCCTCAGAATGACATCCTTAGCTAGCGATTACAATGACGATGAAGGCCATATAGAAGACAGTACTTTTTCAGAGGTCAAAACAGTGGAAACAAACAACTTTGGGAGCTAAGGAAAATGACATTTCTTACCATCTTCTTTTTGAAAATTGAAAATATGTTCTCTGGAGTGTTTGCAACATTTCTTGGGTTATTATGAGATAATGAGGCATGTGTTACCCTTGAAGAGCAAGAAAAATCCTCAGTGGACCTTCTGTTGTAGAAACTCACCCTGTTCAAGGTTGCAACTAGTCTACAGCCAAAAAAAAGAGTCTAAGTCATAAGTCTCTTGCAAAGGGAGAGTCTTCTGAGCACATTAAGGTAACACAAAGACAAGGTTTTCTTTAAGTTCACTGAGGAGCTGGTTATGGTGTCTACACTAAGAAATATCTTTCCTCTGGTGAAATCCCAATATTATAAGTTAGTACAACCCGAAGCTAAATAATTGCCCTGACATCAGATGCAGAGCTGAGAATGACAAACTAAACAAATACATGTGAAAGTTCTTTGCTCTACCCTTCTCGGTATGTTCCCTAGGTGCTTCACGCTGTGGCAGTTTTCATCTGCTAAAGATGTCCTAACACTTGGAAATGAAGAAATGTAGCTGAAATAAGGCTTGTTGCATAACTTTGGAAGTTGTAGAATATAGTACCTGACTGAAGTTGCACAAAAGCTTTAAAATTTCATGTGTTGTACCTACTTTTCTGCGTTTATTCAAATTATTTAGCCAAAGAGCTTGATAATGTCAATCCACAGGGCATTTCTGAGGTTCAGGAGAATCTTTTTTCAATAGTTACTCTATTTTCTTCTTTCTCATGTCATTTTTCTCAGAACTAAACAAAACCCTATGTTTGTAAGTTGATTTGTGACTTGTACATTTCACTTTAGTCTCACCAGAAATTCCTTTCAAACAGACAAGGAAACAGGCTACTCCTGCCTAGCTCCACCACGTCTCCAGCAACATTTGTCTCCGGGGCTATCTGTTAGGGTAATACCTTGAGCTTTGCAGCCCAAAATGGAGCCTGGGTGGAGGCACAAAGCCCTTTGAAAGGTCATTCCTCAAATATTTCTCATGTAAACCTGCCCTGTTCTTCTCCTCAACTTTACAGCAAGAAAATTTAAAAAAAAAATCTAAAGGAAAGAAATAGACTGAAGTTCCAGAAGACAAACCTATAGAGAACCATTGACTCTGGGGCTCTTGCTCTAAAAGACCAATCCATAACTATGCACCCCATGCAAAAGAATTTAAAAGGTTGCAATCTTATAAACTTAATATAGCTAAGAGCAGCCTCCAGCATTTATCAGCACATACAGGTGTCTTGGTTCCTGATGACTGCAGGGAATAAGCACAGCAATTGGAATTTAGAGCAGTACAGAGGTGGGCTGGCTGCATCCAAGGTATCTCATCCTGCATCTGCAAAGGCCAGAGCAGCATGGGAGGCTTCTCATCCACACTGAATATTCTTCAGATGTAGGATGAACCTTCTCTAGGATCCCATTATATAGCTGTGTTTCAGCAGTAATAAAGTACACAGCCACCACTTTATCTTTCAGAATCAGGCAGAATCAGGAAAGAGGTAGAAAATTCTCCATCAGTCATTGTCCTTGTAGCATACATTTTGGATACAATCTGAAGAAAAAGGTTAGTCTAGATATGAAATAAAAATGGTACATCTAAATCATATTTTTAAGCTGAAAATCTCTGCCTCCCCAGATATTTATAATACTCTTACGACAAAACAGAATAAAATTATATCAGGGTCAACTTCACATTGTGGGTTTAAATGGTAATTCTTATTTCTCACTCCGTTTTTTTGAAGTTTGAATATATCATTTATGCTTGTGTTGTAATGAGCAATATAGAAGGATTGAAATGATTGAAAATTACATGATTATCACTGTAATTTAGCACTCGGTTAATGAAGGCTTGAACTGTTGTCCATATTGCCATAGTGCAGTTAGCAGGTATCTGTACTAAATGCAGTTTACATTTGCAAGAAACTGGGTTAGTAGTAAAGATTAATCCACTGCTAAATAAACATTTGATCTTGCAGTCATCCCATTAACCTTTTTCATATGTAAAGATTAGGAATAAGCAGCTAGCAAAATATTAATGTTATTTAAAATTGAGGAGCTCTGAGTATCCTTTTTTATTATTATTATTTTACCACGTAGGGGCAGAGGTTTAAAGGCTTCTTCCACTTCCTCCACAAAATGATTAAGACCAAAGTCTCACAGGTTTTAGTAATATATTAAAATGTTGTTGCAATCAGTAGTTCTGTGAAGAAAACTCATTTTTGTTATAAAAATGGGAGCTTTCAATTTGGTTGACTTGAGTCTGAATTCTGTCCTGACTACATGAGTGAAGAGGAGTTTAGAGGTTCCTCTGAGTGGGCTCTCCAGCACTCCTTTTCACCAACGATTTCAGTGAGACTCATCACATAGTAACTGAAACTCTCAGCAGAACAGGCAGGAGAGAGATCCTCCCTTTGGGGTCCTAAGGGTGGAGATGTCACACCAGATTTTATTACACTAACAGCTAGAAGTTTCCAATGCTCGTGTCTTCTCATTAATGAGATCTACCCACTCTCCAATGGGTGCATTCCAGAGAGTAGCATTGTTGTGACCTTTCTAATTCTGCAAGATCTGCGTGAAAAATAAATGCAGACAGCAGGTGTAGCTGCAAAAGCCAGTTCTGGTGCTGAATGCAGTAGGTGCCTGCATGTGCGATTACAGATTTACAGCTTCCAGGCAGAGGGGAGGCCATCAGTCACAAGTTCATAGAATAATTCAGGTTAGATAAGGCTTCTGGAGATCATCTGATCCAACCCCTGCTCAAAATAGGGACTACTTCAAAGTCAGAGCAGGTTGGCTTGCCCAGTACCTGTTGCTTCTGTGATATTTTTCCATGGCAGGGAAATGGTACACAGGGATGGGTAGGGTGACGGTATAGTGACTTGGACACTGAGAATTACAGCGGATGATGGCTGTGAAGGATGGTTATACCTGTCACAGTTTACCCCCAGCTGGTAACTAAGTACCACATAGTCACTCACTCACTTCCCTATAGTGGGATGGGAGACAGAATCAGAAAAGTAAAAGTGAGGAAACTCATGGGATGAGATAAAGACAGTTCAATAGGTAAAGCAAGAGCCGTGCACACAAGCAAAGTGACAAGGAATTCATTCACCACTTTCCATGGGTAGCCAGGTGTTCAGCCATCTCCAGAAAAACAGAGCTCCAACACGCATAACAGTTACTTGGGAAGAGTAACTTTTGACATGGTCTCCCATGGCATCCTCATAGACAAGCTTAGGAAGCATGGACTGGACCATTGGACAGTGAGGTAGATTGGGAACTGGCTGAAGGAAAGAGCTAAAAGAATTGTGGTCAATGGGGCAGAGTCTAGCTGAGGCCTGTGGCATCCCCCAGGGGTCAGTGCTGGGTCCAACATTATTCAATATATTCATCAACGACCTGGGCAAAGGGATAGAATGTGCTCTCAGAAAGTCTGCTGATGATACCAAACTGGGAGGAGTGGCTGCCATGCAGAAGGCTGTGCTATCATTCAGTGAGACCTGGACAGGCTGGAGACCTGGGTGGCGAAAAATCTAATGAAATTCGATAAGGGCAATTGTAAAGTACTGCA
>NW_010248250.1:0-6299 GCF_000690775.1 Eurypyga helias | reverse complement strand
GCAGGACTCTGCACTTGGCCTTGAAGTTCTGAAGGCCTGATCTTCTTCCTGGTGACAAAAAATTGTAAGTTTGAGTAAGTCATGCCAGTTTCGTTGATTCAGTTCTGAAAATTTTGCTGCATGTGTAACTCCTATTTACACAGTGCTTTGCTGATTGCTGCACCTGCTGGTCTCAAGTGAAGTAATTCTCTGCCTGTCCCAGGTAATACATTGGCTGGTCAATCCCATCAGGGTGATTTTTGAACTGTTGCTTTAACAACTGCGTCTGTTGCATGGTTTCTGGAAGAAGGAAATGTAGTCTTTCATGGGTTTGTTTATTTTTTTTGTTTGTGTAACTCTGAATGTGTACCTTAACAAAAGCCTGTCCTCCTACTGGTGGCTAGCAGTTTAAATGTCTATGTGCAAGAAATAGGGACAGTAGTCTAGAGTTACCAAAAGAATTAGTATAAGTTTACATTGTGAAATATATCTATACTTTCAGGTAGGTCTGACATGTCCATTGCTCTGGGTTCTAGAATTCCATTGGCTTTTGTTACATGTGTGGTACTAGTGTGAGTCTCCAGTGTTGCAGTGCTGCAGATGGATGCAGACAAAAAGAAAATCAACAGTATACCCACCCCTTCATGTACCATTGAAGTGACCTGGCTGCATTATTGGGGCACCCTTTCTCCCTGTTAGCAAACACATTTCATATTTAGCTGTTGCCTGTGATTCTGAAGCCAAACAGAAGTGATTCAGGGACTGATCCTTGGCCCCAGATCCTGAGGGTATAAACTGGCTAACTATTGCACTATTGAGCCCTGTCTGTCTCTACAAACTGTTCTAAGACTTGCTATTGATCATGTTCTCCTGCACTTCCTCTGGACTCAGAGGTTGCACCTGTAGGGCAAAGATGTAATGATGACTTTTTTTTTTTTTTTTACGCAGGTTACAGTTTCAGAAATAATGTGAATGACATTATTCAGTATGAATTTTATGGGGTGGTTGTTACGTGTACAGACATGTTGCAGCAGGGAACGTAAGAGTACAAAATCTTTAGGATGTTGCTGGAATACTGTCTCAGACAGAGGAAGACACCCCTGTGCATTCGCATCCATAGAGCCTTTTGGGAACAGTTGCTAGGGCGATCAGTGCCTTGAGTTATGCCTGAGTATATTCCTTGAGAAACCCAGATGGAGTATGCATAGATGAGAGACATAACAATTATGCAAACTAATAATTCAGGGGTAAAATCTTTTATATTGCTCCTTTTCTCTCTATTTAGCAATATAGATGTAGGTACATTCAACCTGGCCTTGAACATATTCCCAGTTCTCCTGATTACATAGTTTACTTCTGGTTTAAATTAAAATTACTGATATGGATTAAAACTGAAAGGTTAACAAGGAATAGAAAACAATAGCATAATTGTTGTAGAGATGCTCTTGACTCTTTTTCTAATTGGATTTTAGACCAAATCCATATTAAAGCAAAGTGATCACAACTGGCACTTAAAATCTCATAGCACTTAAAATATTTTATGAATTACAAAGTAGATGGGATAATTTAGATCAGTATTAATCCTGGTAAATACATGCTTACAAAATGTCATGCAAACGCTAATTGAGCAATGATAACTAAGACCCAAACGGGACTGTGTGTAAGTGAGGTTATATAATTTGTTGGCACACAGTGGTTTTATTTCCTTAGCAGGAAAAATATGGATTATGGCCATGGCTCATAAACTGTGAAGAGTTGGCATTACTGGATTATGAAATGAACACCAAAGAGATGTTAAATGGTTTAGAACAGAACAAATAAATTCGAAGTAACAAGATTTGTGTCAGTTACCAACCTCACAATTTGTGCCTTTTAAAATAGACGTGCATTGCTATTTTTCCACCATGCTACATATTTCCTCATAGTTTCTCTATGTGTTTAATTGTACTAATAACTGGTATATATCTCTTCCATTACTTCTGTCATAAAAATGTGCTGAAACTGAACTTTTATCACATGCAATGCTCTAAATAACCTTAATTTCTCCTTTTATTCCTAGTTTGTTCTATGGTCCACTATTCTCCTCATATATTTCTTAGTTCTGATAGGGTTAAACATGTTTTCTTGTTTGTTTATTTTCTTCCTTGTTCATTTTTCCTTTCAAACATTTCAAATGCTTGAAAAATAATCAGAAGATTGTAAAAAGTAAGACCTTCTAAAGAAGTTTAGAGTATAAATGGTAAACAAATGTTAGTATTTACAATATAGGGTAGAGTTTGGACATGAGTATTTCTTCTTGTGGCAGAATAAAGCTTCTAATCTTAAGGACCTTACCCATAACCAAATCTGGGCATCAATTCACTTTTCCCAATAAACTGTAATGTAAAAGGAATAGAACCAGCTGATGAAGTCAGTCAATGAGCTAGCTCTTAAAATATTTTTTTTTTTTATATAATGAGAAGTGATTTATCATAATTTATAATACACTTATATTAACTTGTAAGTCATGTATTAAGTAAAGATCTTGGTAAGAGTTTTAGCCTAAATGAACAAATAGAGCTTAATATTGATGTAACAAACAAACAAATTTTCCATGCACTTAAACTGGAGAAATCCATGCTAAGAGAGTTTTCCAATGTTATGCTAGTAACTCTTTAGGTAGACTGAAAGCAGAGTTTTCCCTACTGTTCCAATATCTTATAAAAATAGAAGTATATGGCAAAATATTCAACCAGATAAAAACCAAAATAAGATTATTTTGTATTTGTGAACTGAAAAAATATTACTATTATACTGCTCTGGAAGATTCGCATTCTTTAGACTTAAATTATAGCAATTAATATATATAATGTGTACCTACCATAATGTTCAGAGTTGGAAGTCACACTTCACTAAAACCTTCTGTTCCAGAAAAAAAAGCATTCTTAAGGATGCAAAAAGCAAGTAATTTCTTGAAATACTAGAATCCTTACTGTCATCTGAAACAAAGTTTTTGGATGTAAAATTATGGGTACTTTCACAGAATTTACTCTTATATAAAGAACTTATTTTATTTTAGGGCTATCATTTTTTTCAGGGTTCAAAATTTTAAACAATAGTACCTTTAGTCATGAAATCTGCTGGTTTTCTTTTTTCATTAAAAAAAGGTTTTTCACTTACAGAACTTAACTAGCTTGTATATATTTATTTAAAGTTTTATTTGAAAATTTACCTACACAATAAAGTTAAAACAGTCTGCAGATTGTGTTCTGAAGTAATCCAAAGAATTATTTTTTATGCATTTCAGTATAATGTGGTGGGTTTTTTTCCTTCCAATAAATATGTTGTGATAACTTTTATCACCTTGAGTATTTGCTTTAGCCTGAATGGTTTATTTTCACTGAGAATGACAGATCTTGTCCCTTATTTGTCCTTTCCAGGACTTGATCTTCCTTTGTTAATTACAAGGCATACAGCTTCATAGTTAAGTTTTCCAGAAAACCACTTTGTTACCCAGTGGTTGGATGTCTTCCAAATTGTTTTATGTGATACTAATTCAAACATTCAGTATGTTGAAATAATCTCAGCCTTAAAGTTTGTTCAAGCAATTACTTGCAGTGTTCTTAGTTGATTCACAGCAATAGGCCTAAACTTTCTGAGACTGGGGTTAACTTTACTGCTTTACTAAGTATTTGTACGTTTTTTCCAAATTATAATTCTATACGTGCATTTTATTTATACTTTGAAATGGTTGTTCTGTGCTTTTTTCTTCTCCAATCAAAAACTGTAGGCAAATAGCTAAAAAAATAAAGCCATTTCATATTGGTATGTTATAATGATTGGTATAGGTAAATGCTAAGAACTTAGATTTTCTTATATAAGAATGATGCTTCTTGCCAGCAGAAGGAGGGGATGGACAAAAGAGAAGATGGAGAAGGGGAAAAGTGAGAGAGGGAGAAGAAGGAATAGGATTGAAAGTGGTAGACTAAGAGAATATTGGACTAGCACCAATTCTGCTGAAGTCAAAAGAAAGACACTCACCGATTTCCAAGGTAATTTCATCAGACTCATTGTCTGGTGCTACTAAATTTTTTATATTTAGCAAGCGAGAGTTACAGCCAAATTGTTGAACTGCCAATTTTGATACTAAAAATTCCATCTTCTCATTTTCTGAAATTCCTTGGTTTTGTCCCAGTGTATAATTCAACTCCTCTGACTGGCTGTGCTCCTAGCATACAGCAAATTTTGGTTTTATAGATAGACTTGCTGAAGGCTGTTGCAGAGAAAAGCAACTATGTACTTCCAAGAGAGTAGTCTCTTCTGGGTAGATAAGTCTTGCAGCTGTATGTCATATTACCTTGCAGGTGTCTGCTTGCTGCTGCAGCTGGCACTGAGGAAAGGGCTACAGCTCTCACCTCCAGCTCTCCCAGGTTGGGCTTTCTGGGGTTGAGGATACTGGAGGTCACCTAGAATATAGATGTGCTGTGTTGGAGTACTTCAGGTCTGTAGTATATGGTGTACAAAATGTTACCTGGTTCAGTTAAGATGTAGCATAATAATATTAGCAATTCAAACTTTCTATTTCTAGAGAAAATTGTCAGTTCCTTTTTTTGGGGTTTTTTTCATCATTTGTAATTGTTTAGAATTGTTACTTTCAGGTCCCTCTTTTTCACACCTTGGCATGCTGGAAAACCCTCTCTTTAAGTCTCATCCTCTCACACTCTCCCCACCTCTGTAGTCCTTACTCTGTCCTTTGAACCAACAGAATACAGCATTTGATATATTTCAGGTTGGAGAGAGAACAGCCATTATATTTTTTTGTTCTTTCACTTGTAAGGATTTGTTGTGATATATTAACTCAACTTTAGAATTTTTTCCTTAAAATTTTTTTTTTAAAAGAAGTCAACATTTATTGATAAAATTAAATGTTAATAAGCCTAGTTATGGCTTAGTCTATACTATTAGTTCCATTTACTTCAGCAGGGCTTCTTATCTGAAAAAGAGCTATTGAATTTTGAGCTTATATTAGGAAGGTTATCTTGCAAACAGAAGGGCAAGCAATACTATAGCTTTGTTTCTGTTGAAAATGTAATGGCTCTAGGAAGCTTTTTATGGAACCTCAGATGCTGAGAATGACAATGTAGAATATTAACTACACAATGGAAAGAAGTTTCCATGCTGCAGGCTGAATGAGACCTAGATGAAATCTGTTGTGGATACTGTAATTATTATAATTATTTACTGAGCTCTTTCTGTGCTGTAATTTACTCTATGGTATGTGACAGGAGACACAAAACCATGACTGTCAGTTGTATAAAATTCTTTTCTATTTAGTACATTTCAAAATAAGAAAGGCAATAATTCTGCACATGTCTAGGTTCAGATGATAAATTGAATATGAAAGGAAAGATGTGAACTCAGTGAGCTATGAAGATGTGTGTCTGTCTATAAATTTATTATGTATATCCTTAAGCATATAGTAGGTTGATCAAATAAATAATGTACTTGTAAATCAGATAACTGGATTATCTCTATTCTCAATTGAAATTTTAAATCTCATATAAAGAACCATTGTTTCACTGAATCTAGGTTCTATTTCATTCAAGCAGTTTTATTCTGAGAATAAAGACACAGGGGTGCATACACAGGAGTGTTTTCATATGCTGTTTGTATTTGTATCTATTCTTCACAGCAAGAAAACAGCTTGTGTTGTATGACTAGTAATTTGCTTTCACACACACAGGCATTTCTGTAAACAGAAGCTGAAATTCCTTCCCAGTCAGGAAGTTACTGAGTATCTGTTGAATATTTTGAATTTTGACTCCATTGACTCATAAAATAATGCTTTAACTAGAGAAAACACAGCAGCACAATGCTTGATAGTTAAAGCTGTCTCTAGGACAGTGAAAGATAAAGACTTAAATTATGTCAGGAAACACAATAACTTCAGTGTGGACACACTGAATCTTTGACTGTTTTTTAAGAAGACACTGCCCTGGTACTAGCTGCTACCACCATACCTTGTGTGAAAAGTGGTTGCGCTTGGTTGTGTGAGGACAATGTCTATTCAACAAGTAGACAAACACATAGGTTTTGCTTCCCAAGGACATCTAGTTACACTGATTACCACAGCCTAAGAAAAAGACAGAATATACAATTGAAGGTATGCAGGAAATATTCAGGTAAAAAATAAGCATGCCATATAAATCAAAACAGATCAAGGAATATATCCTTAGTATTTATCTGTAGGGTAATTGTTAATGATAATCCTGGATTTTTTTGTCAAGCTGATTTTTATAAATTATCAACATAAATATAATAATAAATAATAAGTATATATA
>NW_010248249.1:10071-19568 GCF_000690775.1 Eurypyga helias | reverse complement strand
CCCCACGGGCGCCGCCATTACGGCCCCACAGCCCAGCCCCGTGCACCGCGGGTGTTCCCTGGGGGAGAGGCGAGGCTGTGTATTCTGCCTTTTACGGGCTGGCACCGAGGAGCCACTGGGCCGCAGCTGTCAGCCCCGATAGTGGCATAGCGACGGGCACGCTGCCGTCCCGTCCCCCAGCCCCAACGGGCAGGGCAGGGAGTGTCATAGAATCATAGAATGGTTTTGGTTGGAAGGGGCCTTAAAGAACAAGTTCCAACCCCCCTGCCATGGGCAGGGACACCTTCCACTAGACCAGGTTGCTCCAAGCCTCATCCAGCCTGGCCTTGAACACTTCCAGGGAGGGGGCATCCACAGCTTCTCTGGGCAACCTGTCCCAGGGCCTCACCACACACTCCAGGAAGAATTTCACCCCGATACCTAATCTAAACCTCCGCACTTTCAATTTAAACCCTTAACCCCTTGTCCTGTCACAACAGGCCCTTGTAAAAAGTCCCCCCCAGCTTCCTTGTAGCCCCTTCAGGCACTGGAAGGTGCTATAAGGTCTCCCCGGAGCCTTCTCTTCTCCAGGCTGAACAAGCCCAACTCTCTCAGCCTGTCCCCACAGCAGAGGGGCTCCAGCCCTCGGAGCATCTTCGTGGCCTCCTCTGGACTCGCTCCAACCAGTCAATATCCTTCTGATGTTGGGGGTTCCACAGCTGGATGCAGCACTCCAGGTGGGGTCTCACCAGAGCAGAGTACAGGGGCAGAATCACCTCCCTGTGATCACCAGTGTCACCAGCTCTGTCTTTCCTTTCCATTCCCACGTCAAGGCTGAGTGTTCACTTTTATTATCCTGCTTAACATTACTTCCAGGTGGAGAGCAGGGTGTTTTAGCCAGAGAGCATCTTCAAGATGAGCGTGCCTGCCTTCGCTCCCTCTCCAGAGCGGCTTCTCCTCTTCTTGTTCGCAAGACAAGAACATCACCCTATTTCTTGCCCATTAAATGGCAGCATTTTTGGCAGTGGAAGTCAAACCCCGCAGCAGTGCTAGACACCCACCTCTGCCCTGAGCCATGCCCAACAGCCGGAAGCATTTCTCAGGCTGAAGCATTTCTCAGGCTCTCCTGGGCCTCTGGGGCAAGTGCCTCTTCCCACATCCCCACCCTTCTTCCCGGCCGTGAGAGTTCATCCTCTGCCCACTCCTTTCCTCTAACACCTCGCAGGATGCGTTCATGCAATGTGAGAGACTCTCTGCAGAGAAACCCTTCAGCATCACTTACCCCCATCCCTGTTTGATTTCCTCATGCAAAGTTTTCCATTCCTCTGGGATTTTTTCCCCTGGTCTGCTGGGTCTGTGGCAGGAATAGCCCAGCTGCTGTGTTTCCAGGTCTCAGGAGATGTCTGAGAAGGCCTCAATCTAACACCCACAGGGTGGGTGAGAGTCCTACTGCCTCGCTTTGTGGGGCTGAGACAGTTCGAGCTCTCCTTTAATCTGCAGTGAAATCTCTGCTTGCACTGCAGTCCCCCAGTAATTGTCCAGGTACTGGCCGAAGCTCTTCTCTTAGAAGAATAAATGAGAGGAAAAAAAAAGCCCTCCCTCCCAGGGAAAGGCTTCCTAAGCGCTGGCACCTTTCCCAGCTGAGATGCTTCCTGCCCCACGGTGTTCACATTAACCCCCTTTCTTACTGCAACTGTATAAGCCCCTGCCCCAGGCAGTGTTTGGACAGGCACAGATTCTTCTATCTCACTTAGAATATCTGGCAGCCAAGTCTTGATTAACTACAGAATACTGTACTGAAGTACTGATTAACTACAGACTAACAACTGCAGCAGTGAGAATCCTGTAGCACAAATCCTCCTGAGCACTGCATGTAGTGAGTGCACTCCCACCCTCACACCGACACTTTGCTTTAATAGGGCAGTTGGAAAAAAAAAACCCAAAGCAACCAAACAACATATACACACACACCCCATCGCTGAGTTGCAGAGCAATAAAAACAAGAAGCCAGCAGTAGGCTTGCACCTCCTGTCCTGTGTGATCTTGTGGCTGAGCGGTGGCCTGTGGTGTGCAAGGAGGGGATGGTTATCTCTGCGTGTTGACCTCCACGGGCTCCCCAGCCAGAAAGACAACATACTTGTGTACGATGGTCAACGGATAGTAACGATGACTTAAGGCTGAATCAAAGTTTGAACTCCCTTGCACAGCATAACCACTTCACTGCTGTTGTATCCCAGATCGCCTCGCAACACTGTGGTAGGGTCAGCGCTGTGTAAGGATAAAACCACTTCACCGGGCTCTAATAAGCCTCTAGGCATAAAGACAATTAATTGTAGAACTGAAGGAGGAATGGCACTGGTAATAGAACCCAGGGAGACACAAGTTGTGTTTCCAGAGGATGCCTCAAGCGTGGCCAAGAGTGGAAGTATGTGGCTGGGATGCCTCACCGGCCCACAGCTGCTGACAGAGGCAGAGCCCCAGACCCAGCCTCCAGGCAGCAGCTTCACCTTCCTCTCTGAACAGACCTTTGCTCTGAAAATGAGAAAAAAGTTTGTGATCACGAAGCTCGCAGCATTCAGAGAGACTCCTCACCGGTGGCTGCTCTGCAAGAGAAAAGAACCTTTAAGCTTTCAGGAGAGTTAATTGCTCACCTTGACACCCAACACAGATCTACACTGACAAAGTTCATTGACTTCCTCCGCTTCACCTCTTATTAATTGCCACATCTGCCTGTGGGAATCAGTTTGCTCATCACCGTGTTTCTACTTGCAACTGAGTTTCTGTTGTAGGGTAGCTGAGGCAGTAACTACTGACTTAGCAGCTACCAACCTCCACAGCGTAATTTTGCTGTGTGACTCACAGCAGGTGAGTAGTAAGTACAGTAACAGAGTTCAGTCCCTTCTCAGCACTTGTGTGTATCACCCTGCTGCTGCAACTACACACAGCACCCGACCATTGGCAGCGCCTAGGGAAAGGTACAATGCCAGGAACTGAACTTTTGGGAGCGTCTGAACCCGCCCTAAGATGCTTGTAAACTGGAGGGTGTTTCTTTACAACTCCCATGCCCCAGGGACTGCAGAAAGCAGGCGGGAGGTCAGACGTCTGGGGAGCTGCACCCAGGAGGACATTTTCCAGGAGTACAGCGGAGGTCACCGATGCCTGCCTGCGCATCAGTTCAGCTGTGATGCACTCCTCTGCAGCGAGCTTTTCTCACACCCCAGCCCTGACCTCCGGTGCCTGTGGGTACCTGGGAAAGGGAGCAGCAGACACAAAGGTCTCCCATGCAGGCCTGAATTCCAGCCTTGGCACCAGCTATCACTCTTCCAGCCTTGATCTACCCGAGCAGTTCAGAAGTTGTTTATGAAGTGTGATGCAGTACTGTGGCAGCTAATATTTGCAATATTAGCTAATATTTTCTTGCCTACAAGAAAGCTGGGGGGACATGACACTTTTTACAAGGGCCTGTAGTGACAGGACAAGGGGTAACGGGTTTAAATTGAAAGTGGGGAGGTTTAGATTGGATATCAGGGAGAAATTCTTCCGGGAGAGGGTGGGGAGGCACTGGGACAGGTTGCCCAGAGAAGCTGTGGATGCCCCATTCCTGGAAGTGTCCAAGGCCAGGCTGGATGAGGCTTTGAGCAACCTGGTCTAGTGGAAGGTGTCCCTGCCCATGGCAGAGGGGTTGGAGCTAGGTGGGCTTTAAGGTCCCTTCCACAAACCATTCTATGATTCTATGATATCCCTCATGCCATGGGGGCTTTAAACACTACCTAGACTCTCCAACAGTGCTTGTTTGCCATGTATACAATGCCAAATTTTCACATGCTGTGCGAAAATGTTGACTGATCAGTTTATGGCCACAGGTGACCTGCAAGCTGGCAGCCAGCACATCAGCAAGCGGTCTGCCCACGACCCTTGCCCTCCTCTGAGAGGTGCTACAGTAGAAAGATGGGAGAAAAGAGACAGAAAGTGGGAGTAAGCAGGGGAAAGCAGTGCCGTGGACGCTGCCTGGACAGCTTGAGCACAGCAGAGGGGCTGAAATCCTGATGCCCATGGGCAAATGGGGCCAACATAGGTGTGCTCGGTGCCCGTGACAAATGACGCGTGACGAGGAAATGGTCCCATCACTAGGTGGCACACCAGGATCGTCACTCCAGACCAGCATCCTCTCGGGAGGAGAGGCAAGAGCAGAACAGCCCAAAACTGGAATTAACAAGCTTTCATCTGGGGCTGATGTGCTTAGAAAGGGCCATTTCTGTACACACACATAGAGCAACAACATCGAACAACTCGGTGGAGAAATAAAATGTAAAAGTGCAGACAAAATCTATTCATTCAGTCAAATTCTTCCTGGTTTCCTTTTCTATTTCTGAGTGACAGTGGGTAAAGGTGGGGGAGACCAACTCACGAAGGGAGTGTGAAGAGGCAATGCACAGAGCGCAGCAGAGGTGGAAGTTGCTCTGGGGAACACAGTTACCACCTCTTCTGAGAGCTAAGCCTGCTCCTGTGTGTGAAGAGAGCATCTGGGTTTTCCTTCCCGCAGAAAAGGCCAAGCAAAGTGCAGAGAGAAGTACCTTGCAGCAGATAAAACTTCTCTGCTTCTCAGATGGAGGTGGGCTGAGGGACACTGGCAGCAGGCTGACATGACCTGCTGCAAAAGGAGTTCAAGTTGAGTGATAGAAGAAGAGTGATAGCATAGTTTCTGGGGCAGACTTTTCTCAGGGCTGGAGTAACACAACAACACAAGCTAAAACCAGCTAAGGTATTTATGAGGAGGGGCTAGGCAGAGACCTACAGTTTGGCAGAGGACCAGCTACCATTGTGTGTTGTTCTGCTACTGTAGGTCAGCAGAAGCAGTTCACCCTTGGAGGCATCAGGGACTGTCTCATGGCCAACTACGCTCACGTCCCTGGACGCTCACAGGGTCTGCAGGACTGGCCATCAGGCAGACAGTGCACCTCAGGCTCTCCAAGTGTTTGCATGGATTCAGCAGTGCAGACACAGGCTCATCAGCCAGCTCCCCTCGAGCAATGGTTTGGCTGCAAACTTAGCCCAGACTGAAGAGAGACGCCAGATCTATATCTAGGAACGCAGAACTGCAGAAGAATGTAGTTCATCAGCTCAGATACTAATGAGAACATGAGCAGGCAAACAGCTTTCTTCCAAACCGTCTAGTGCCAAACCCCTCCAATCAGACACTCAGTCTGATGCCAAGAGCACATAACTGCCTAGCTGAGCATCTGAGTGACAGCACATCTGCGTTCGCAAGCTGAAAGTCAACAGGAAAGTTAAATAATACGAAGTGATCACTGTTGTGTGAAGTAGAGGCTCATGCAGTGGCATAATATTCTTGCTTTCCAGTAGCATGATGCCTGAACCCTGACCCCTCTGCAGTAATGCTTCACGGTAGCTAGGACTGGGCAGTCTTGCTCAGAGCTTTATGCTCAGTGTCTCTCAGGAATCTAGCAGCCTCAAGCAGATATTCATTCCCCTTCTCTCTCCCAAATCACTGTAAAGTGGGTTTTTTGATGCGTCCTGTGATTTATGGACTGTGTGTTACCCAGGGAGGTGCAGCTATGATCCCGCAATTGGGAAAGAGCCTTTGGGAGAGCAGAAGTGCACAGATAAACCATGTACACAGAACATACAAGGGAGAAAATGAAAAAAGTAGGGAATAGTAGATACGTAGAAAGTGGCACTGTGGAAACAAGACATGGTTTTCTGACTAAACTCATTTCTCTAACGGGGGATGAGTTAAAAGTTCATTTCAGGCACTACACAAAATCCCTTGCTAGTTTTTGTGGTTTAACAAGGGTTTTCCTTTTTTATCTGTTTTGTTACTATAGGAAACAGCCACTCAACCACCAAAGAAAACTCTTCATACAGGAGGAAGCAAGAAAAGATTACACACAGCATGCTGTGAAATGTCTGCAAGACACACACTGGGAATATAAATAAATTCCTCCTAATGTTTTCCAGCAACAAGGGTCTCAGGGATTACTTGTAACAGCAGCAGCTTTAAGAAACAAAGACTGAGCAAAACCAGGAAAAAGTATGGTTTTAAGACAACTCTCCTTTTTAAGAGGAGGGAGGGGTTTGGTTTATTCTCTTTTTTTTTGAGAGAGAGAGAGAGCTTATCAGGCCTTAAGTGCGGGTTATATATATCTCTTCATGACTTCTCTCTACAGGAGTTAATTGGGTCAAGTGTCTGTCTGTGACAGTTTTGATGCACGGGGAAACAATAATCAAATTGATAAAGATGAGCGATAATGATTGCAGGCACGTGATGTGTGTAGACATGTTAATTTTGGATTAATGAGGTGTATTATCACTGACGGATTCCACTGAGTGTGGTAATAGCTATAGGATGTTTGTCATAGATGTCTTCCTCAGTATTTGGTAATCCTCATCTTTAGCCTGAGAGCGGTGGTGTTACGGCTCCCAAAGCTCTGCACATACCAGCTCCAAGCAGCCACGTGTGCATGGTACCACTGCAATCACCACCGAGATGTTTGGGCCTGCACCGCTGTAAAGTCTGAACCCCGGTTGCCTTACTCTTGCTTCCATTCAGCCACACTAGGAAGCAGCCTTAGGGCTGCCCTAGCCACATACAGCATTCAACGGCTTTTGACCAGGAAAAGTCATCAGCTGCAGTGAGGTCACGTAAAGCCGCAAAGAGGGACAGGATTTACCCAGGACACTTGCCCTAAGTTTCTCTCTGCCATGAAACAGTTCATATTTTTTCATCTGAAATGAATTACTTCATCTGGAAACACCTCTCCTTGTGCTGCCCTGACCCCAGACAGCACCCAAGTCCCAGAAACGCTCCAGGACAGGGATGTTTCAGGGCATTTTACTGTAACACTGAGCATCACCAAGCCCACATACCTTGGAAACACAGGCAGGCCTCAGCACATGATGTTAGTAGCGGCAGACCCGGAACCCCGCTGTCATTAGTGACTTTATAAAGTGCCAGTTCTGCTGCTGAACTTAAAATACCACGTCAAGGCAGCAGCAGCAGCTCGAGGGATGTTCCTGTCCCTCTTCCACTTGCCCCATCATGCAGGTGACAGTATCTCTTCTTTCTCCCAGGTGCTTCATTGCCCTAGTCAGTGGGGAGGAAATATAGCAGGAACGAAGTTTCATAAATTTCTTTCCAGAAACAAAACAGAAGTGCTAGAAGATAGGACAGAAGGGGAAAGGAAAAGCACTGAATTTTTAGGAATTCAATCTCCCACAAAGGAGAAAAATCCCACTGCCCCTCAGGGCACAGCACGCTGTGTGAGGAACTGCAGAGACATACTCACGGGCTTGGCTCTCCAGGGAGCTTTATTTGTGAACATTTAGTTACATTTATAGGAGTGCAGGGTGTTTTATATAGCGGTCTATTCCTTTTGGGATGCAGATAAGTGTTGGGATGTAGATCCTGATTCTAAAACCAGCATTGGTAAGTGATATCCAGAAAAATATCTGAACATCCTCCCTGCCTTTGGGGCTAGGGGCAGTTTGGATGTACAGTAACGACTAAAAAGGATAATTAATGGGTGACATGAAGGTCTGCATTATCATTCAAGCTGAATGCCCAGCACATTCTCTGTAGCACACCTTGCTCTGTAAGGGAAGAGGTTTCTGAGAAAGACACATTTTTACCAATTCTGGACACAAAGTATCAACAAACTTAAAAAATACCCATTTAACACTGACTGTTTACACTTGAGTGTATCACTCAGAGCCTGTGAGTACACTTGACTCACAGTAATACTGCAAGTTGGATCTGCATGGCCAACCTCAAATCTGGCAAACAACGTAATTAAAAACTGGTACATTACTTGGGCCTAATTGCCATCTCTTAGGTGTATATATCTACCTGCTGCAATTGTTCCATTGTGATAAAATGCAGCTAATTATGAAATAGGGACATTCTGGAGGGATAATTTTGGCACTCCCCACTGAGAAGAAATGATGTGGTGGTGGTTTTTTGAGAGTTTTTCTCTTGATTCTTTCTGCTTCGAGCCACCTTCAGAGAACAGAATCCTTTAGAGCTGTTGGACGTACCAAATCACTACTACAAGCAGATAGGACTGACAAAAATTTTCTCCTTATTACCTTATTTGACAGCCTATGTTTTGCAGTTAATGTAACGTTTGTACGCTTATCACAACACAACATTACATTCCGCGTAGCGCCTGGGCAGTAACCATCAGTGTAGTCTGGGAGGGAAGCAATGTTTTAGCCCAGAGAAAAGTTAGAAAGACAGGAGGAAGTGATGGGAGATATTTATAGCTCTTACAGGCTGTTTGGACAGCAGAACTCACAGGAGAATTTAGCAATACAGATACAAAGCTTTGAGCCAGGAAGGAAGAGGGAGGCATGTTTAACCACTTTTTGAGGCTAGGATGCTATTTTTCCATAAAGCAGCATTTTGCATTGTGGCTGTGTGTATCAAGGTTTATTTTGTGTTTTGTCTTTGGATCGTGGGTGTAAAATGCTGGTCTCCTTGAAATATGTGGGATGTTAGTGACTAAGATAATACAGGCAAGATTTCACTGTAGACATTTTGAATTGTCTCCATCCCTGACTCTCCCAGCATGCTGGCTGGGATCATTCCCAACCAGTTTTGTAGCAGACAGGTGCATCAGGCCATGCTACCTGCCTGATGAGCTCCTCACGATACATAACCTTCTCCCACTAGTTACTGCTAACTAATGTTATGTTCTCCTGGGCTACAGAAAGCTGCCCATGGGCAACGGGAGAGTCCCCTCTAAGACGAATCCCCAAGGAAGAGCTGCAGGGAACAGCATTGCCTGCTGTGGAAAGTTTTACAAACAGCTGTGGTTACCCACCATCCAGGAGATGAATATTTAGTGTTTGCTTTAGAGCAGCGTCTCCAGATTTAACCACTCGACTCCCCACATTTCCCTTTCACAAAGGGCAACCAGCTCAAAAGGGAGTGCTGAGGTCTCACAGCTCTTCTGAGCTACTTCCCCCCCTTGCCTGGAATTGGTTGGCATCACTCTTCGTGGTTTTAGAGAAAAGGCTTTGCTTCTATTCCCAGTGCTGCTTTGCTCTCTTGGTCCTCCATGGCTGAACCTTTACCGAGACTTTGTTAACACATGGATTTTGTGGTCAGTGGACCTGGACTCCTTACCCTGTGCGTATAGGGGAATGTATCACCCTACAGACACTATCATACTCCACAGCGTGTACCTCCCTCTGTCAGGAAACAGTACCTGATGGTGGGAGTTTGCACAGTTGGAATAATCCCCAGGAGGGATTTGCAGCTGAGGGGGGCTTGCTAGAGGGAGGGCTGTCACACCCCTCTTCCCCATACAAGTGTCAGGTGCAGCATCCTCACCCCAAGCTGTTTTCTGGAAGGACTCTGACTTCACGCTGTACTTCAGTCACAACATCCAGAGCCTCTCACCCCACCTCCAATCCCCTGATGGTGGGGAACTGCTGGGACCACTTGTGTCCTGAACTGTTCTTGGGAATTCAGCAGTCTCCTTTCCATGCAGGCA
>NW_010248249.1:0-10040 GCF_000690775.1 Eurypyga helias | reverse complement strand
ATTCCTGCTCAGCTCCGCACCCAGACTGTATGCAAGCAATTTTAAACCCAGGGTGTGGACTACTTGAATATGACTAAGAAAATGAAAGATGATTAAGAAAAACAAGTTTGAGTGGGATATATCTCCAGCCTGGAGCAGCTGAAGTGCTCTGCAATTCTTCCACAAAGTCCCAAGAGATGCATAGATTTCCTGATAACAAAGCACCTGAGAGCCAGAGCCCCTGCCTCTAGCTCACCTCAGCAGAGCTGAGAGCACGACACCCCATGCAGCAACACGTCCTCAGCCTGGTGGTCTTCCAGGAGGTCCATATCAGTGGAAAAGCCTTCTCTGCACACTGCCTTCCACTCCTGGGGAGCAAGTTGCCATGCAAAGGAGTGAGCAGGGCTGCCATCTCCTACTGCAGCCCTCTGTCCCACATCCCGTCCATTTGTGACTCCATGACAAAGCACACCAGGGTTACTGGGTCCATGGAGCGTGTTGGCAGATATAGGCAAACTTGTCCGGATAAACTTCACTCCTATTATTTGGCTGATTTCTAACCCTCTGCAGATACAGCTCCAGTCATTTTCTGGCTTCTTCCATCTCTTGTGGTTTTTCTTTAATTTTCCCCTAATACTTCACATAAGTCTGGTTGCTAGGCAGTGTTTCCAGGCTCAGCCATGTGTAACAATCCCCCATCATGGGCGTGTGCAGCTTGGCTGCGGTGTGGATGCTTTCCTGATTAATTTGCCTTTTTTTTGTACAGTTATTTTGGATGCTTGGAAATAAACTGAAAATAAAACTGTTACTAATACCATCCCCCTCCTAGTGCTAATTAACTTCAGCAAACTAATCTTTTTCAACAGCCTTTGTGTGGTCTAGACTAGGGTGCAGACAGTAATGTAAACTGTTTGGCTTAATCTGCCCTTCACTTTTTTCCCACCAGTGCCACGTAGATGAGGAAGGTGAGTAGAAGGGAGCAAGGAAGTGGCACAATACAACTGCAAGTTCAAAGGGTGCATTTGGACATCTACATGGGTCCCGTGCTGTGTTGTCATGCAAGGTGATGAGGAGAACCCCAGAGCCTGCTTCCTCTACCAGAAGATGGAAAAAGGGAAGGGTCAGAGGCTTGTTCCTCACATGCCAAGCACATGTCTGTCCCTGGACTACTAAAAGGCAACCATCTGCTGTTTCATAACCCTTTGGCAGTGCCTGAAAGGGAGTGCTATACACATCTGAAAGCTCTTCAAAAGGTATGCTGTCATGTTAACTGTGCATCTGATCTGTAAACAGTAAGTTTCCAAAACTAGTTGCCCAGTCACTTGATTGCATTGTCCTCTCCTTCCTGCCAGTGGCCTGGCTGGGCAGGTCAGGTTGCTTTTGAGCAGGGAAGGTCAGGCACCTGCCTAGGCTCCAGCAGTACAGGGGAAGGAGTAACAGGTTCATGTTTCTTCCCATTTTATGCATACAAGCAGCCACAAGATTACCCCTTCATACATACAAGTGCATAATTTCCCTACTTAGATACATCCACCATCAAAATTATTTCATTAAACCATGCCCCAGAGACTGTAAGCCTTTTGGGAAGGAAAGTGGTCTTTTGAAACAAAGATGTTTCCTTAAGCCTCTGACCCTCAGAAACAATTGTAAAGCTAGAGTTGTCAATGAAAGCCAGAAATGCTGTTTAATGTAGTTTAAATGGTTGTTGCTTAAGGGTTGTTTTTCAAATGCATTAAATCACCTGTTGTGGGGGGAAAAAATAGATAATAGATTATTCCAAAATTCAGATATCACCCACTGCAGGAGGACAGAGATTGCAGAGAGCACAGAATGACACCAATATATTCTCACTGAGTAAAGAAGCAGGAATAAACTGCGACAAAGACCCCTACCAAAAGACAGAGCATGCTGGGATGGTAGAGCATAATGAATTGTGGATTTTAAGCACATTTCTTTCTTTCATTAGTGGGATTACATCCATCTTCAACTCTGCAAGTGTTATACCTACTGGTAATAAAGCAGGGGAGGACATCAGAGTAGCAACAAACAAAATGCAGGTACAAACCAGGAGATGCTGTAGCTTGCATCGAGTTGTACAGAGTTTTAAACATTAAAATGTAAATTGCAGTGCATGGGGTGTTGAGGAAACCCCTCCAGTACAACCGGCTCTGCATGGTGGCTAATGGGCAACAGCTGCAGGGCTCCAGGTGGGATGCAACCATGGATACGAGTGGAGCAGCAGGGAAGGAGCAGCTCCAGGTGACACTACCACTACATTGCCTGAACAAGCAGTCATGTGTATAACCGGGGAGTCCCACATGGTGCCTTGCCTCAGGATTACAATACAGAAAAGGAAGCATTTCTGCTAATAAATAAAAAGGGAAATCAACACTAATGCCTACATATGGGCTGCTTAAATCAAATAAGCTGCAGTGATTACAGGTGCTCTAATGAATGAAAGATTAGCCCCCACATGAAGAACAAAGGAGTACAAAGCATACCGAGATACAAAGATGAAACCTAGATATCTTGTTTTATAGCTGCAGATCAATAGTAAACTCTACATGAGTTTAAAGAATGAAGAAGCAAATATAGGTCTTACCAGCATTAGTGTAAAAAGTGCACTAAATTCTCTCCCCAAACCTTGGTACTCCACCCATAGTCCTTCTGCTCAAAGCCAAAAAGTCTTTTATTGCTAGTCATTTAATTGCACATATCCTTCCCCTCTCCCAAAACAAGGGTCTGCCTTTGCCAGTCTCACCTATGAGGATAAATTTCGGGATAAACAGCTAAAGGACACTTGCATGATGAACTAGACAGAAAAATCCTGCTATTTCTATCTGAGTTACACCCATCAGCACCATTCACACACAGCCCACAGTCATGGTAAAGAGTCTTCACCAACAAACAATCTGAGAGTAGAAGCCTCACTTCTCTATCAATAACAAATACCTCCTGCTCTTTCTTAAAGCAAGAAAAAAAACTAGGAACCAAGGGGACCCCAGGACACAGCAGGATCTTACCAGTCAGTACTCATAGCACAATACCTGAGTAAGGTGAGCCAGGCAGGCTGAGGGACAGCAGTCAACATCAGCCAAGACACATCATCAGGTAAGTTCATGGCAATAAGGCAGAACTAAAGCCAAGCTAAGAAACAAACCACATCCACAATACCAACCAAACACTGCCCAAGACTAAGTGCCCTCCGCTAAGTTTAAATACAGCTCCTGTGTCAATGGGGTGGGAGTGTGTGTGTGAGTGAATCCCCAGGTGAGTCTGGTCAGGGCCATTAAGACCCACTATAGCTCCGACATTGCAGCCCAGCACAGGGACACTGTTATCACACAGGGGAAAACACCCTTGCATAGAGTGTTAATTCCCCAGGAGAAAGCTTACTGTAGCACTGGGAAGGAGGTCTCGGCAGAGGAGTGGTGGTGAAATCCTATTCACATTGGTCGTGGATCATGTGATCTTCTTTGTCCCATAGCTAAAGGCAGAAGAGATGTCTAGAGGCAAAAGCAAAGTGAATTCCAGCCTTTCCCAGCTCTGCGACCCATCTTTGCAGAAGGTTGTTGTTGGTTTTGCCTCCAATAAGGACAAGCCAAGAGCTCTCTACTGGAAAGATGTAACCCTTGTAGGTTCCAAAGAACAGACAGGAGCAGGGCAGTCCTGACCAGCTGCTGGGTTTGTTTTTCATTGAGGAAGGTGAGGAGGTGATTTTTGACCCTGTGCTCCCCTCTTGTCCTAGGTGAGTGAATTGTCCTGGGATGCAGAAAGCCCATGGTGGCCAGGAAAGGGTCAGTGCATTTTGGGGGTGAGGTGGTGTGGATGTTGTGCTCACCTTGCTGCACCTGTTATAACCAACTGGCTTGGAAGCAGGGCTTAAAAGGAGTGAGCTGGGCCTAGGAGGGAGTGTGAAGGTGCCTAAGTTTCTCATGCTGGGCTTGGATGCAGATAAGGTAATACCTTACTCTAAGACTATATTTTGTTTGCTTACTTCTCAGTGCACCACAGCGTGTGGTTCTGGCTAAGCAGAGGAAGAAGAAAACCATTTAACTTTAAAATGGTTTTGACCTTGCTACAGATTTCCTAATGGGTCTTTGCAGGTAAGTCAATGATGCGCTTACACGTGCTGGAGCTGCAAGTTTAACTTTGTTCATCTCCAGGGGAGGTCTGAGCGCTGCAGGTCTCTGTGGGCTCTTCTGGTGGGCTTTGCTGCTGGCCTTACGCTCCTTATTCTTGGAGTAGGTGGCTAAGCAGGGTGAACCCTGCTTTAGCCAAGTACCCTGCTGTGGGGATTGCCAGAAGCAGCTGTGTGACCTCTGCTAATAAGGTGTTGCCTTGCGTTAGTGCTTAAACATGTTACTTTTGTTGCTTTAAATATATCACGGTCTCTCCTATGAGCAAAGCACCATATCTTGTCCTCACTCCCCCTAATAATCTGTATATCGCCACATCTTTGCTATTCCCTTTCCTGACCTGGAGTTGAAAACCTTCCCACTTTCCTCTAGAAGAGGTGGTGTATTGTTTTACCTTCCCGCTGCCTTCTGTGGGTGGCTGCACCCAGCTCCGTCACCCAATGCTGAGAAGGGGGTGTCGAAGGCTGAAGAGCATTCTAAGTGAGCAGCGCTGTGCTGAGTTATGCAATGGCATCATGGCTTTTCAATGCTGTAATCCTTCCCAAAGCCGCTAGCTCACCAGAGGGTTATGGAAACAAAACGCATGCCTGCTCTCCAAGCAGAGAGATCTTGCTCTGTAACTCCAGAATCCCTCCTGGATTGGGCTAGGGCAGAGCCTAACATGCAGAGGAAGAGTTGAAGTTGCTGCCTGTAATGCAGATTGCCTTTCACTTGTCCATAACAGAAACTCACTTGTTTTGTTCTCCAGTATCTGGCTCTTAGCCCCTTCTAGTGGGGAAAGGAGAAGGCTGCAGTTCAAGTGTTGTGCAAATGAAGTCCAAGCTGATTGAATGGTGATGCTGGTTGAATGTCCACGAAGCTGAACCACCATAAACTTAACAGGCTCCTCTGAGATGAAGCTTCCTGGTAACTCCTTGTCCGAGTCCTTCAGCACAAAGCTTAATGTAACATTAAAGTGTGATGTTAGGAATAGACTGAACTTCTGCTTCTGATTTTTCAATTTGCTCTGCATGACTGCTCTAGTCCTCTCAGGGTGGGAACAGCTCGGCAGCCCCTGCAGGTCTCCCATCCTGCGGTTTGGATGTGCGTGCTGTGAGTGGGGGACTGGCTGGAGTGCATCCTTTTCTTCCACAGCGAGACGGGGTAGTGGCAAGCAAAGGGAAGAGCGAACAGTATCCAGAGCAAGCACCAAATGAAGAAATGGGGAAAATCAGCGACCATTAAAGGCCTGTGGAAAAGGAGGCAATGCTGCTGTGGTGAAGCAGGTGAATGGTGGTGTGATGCAGAGCGCTGTGTAACACCCCCGGCCAGGAAAGGTCTGCAGGAAGCACAAGTACTGTCACCATGGCACACTGATAACTGCTGCCTCCGTGTCAGGCAAAGTAACACAGGTTAGACCCAACACTCAAAAGAGAAGGACATGTCTACCAGCAGTAGGAATTATGTTGTAGCAGTTGTAATGCTGTCGCTAGAGTACTTAAGAAACAATTGCTGTGATTTATGGTCCCATCAAACACAACACATTTGTGCCAGTGGCTTGTGACTTATTAATCGCTCTGAATGGGGTGTCATATGCTGGCTGCCAGCTGCTTGGATTGTAGAGTGAAATTCAGACCTGCCTGTTTGCGTGTGTCGGGACTGCACCTTGATAGTGTCTGCTCTGTTTCCAAACATCTTGTTGCAGGCTTCAGTTTCCTTAACTCTTGGACTGAGCTTAGAATGGAAGAATCCAGAGGTATTCTAGTGTTGGGGTACTGAAGGTGTGGTGGGTTGACCCAGGCTGGAGGCCAGGTGCCCACCAAAGCCATTCTGTGACTCCTCAACTGGGCAGGAGAGAGAAAATAGGATGAAAGGCTCATGGATCAAGTCAAGGACAGAGAGGGATCACTCACCAATTAGAGCTGTGGGCAAAACTGATGCAATTTAGGGAAATGTATTACCAATCAAATTGGAGTAGGACAATGAGAACTAAACCCAATGCTCTGGCATGAGTCCCTCCCATGAGGTGTAGTCCTTCAGAAGCTCCCTGTTCTAGCCTGGGTCTCCCCAGGGTCACAAGTCCTGCCAGCAAACCTGCTCCAGCCTGGGCTCCTCTATCCACGGGGCCACAGCTCCTGCCAGGAGCCTGCTCCAGCACGGGCTGCCCATGGGCTCACAGCCTCCTTCGGGCATCCCTCTGCTCCAGTGTGGGGTCCTGCAGTGAGGCACAGCCAGCCTCACCACGGGCTGCTGGGGAATCTCTGCTCCAGCGCTGGAGCACTTCCTCCCCTGGCCTTGGTGCCTGCAGAGTTGTTGCTCTCACATCTTGCTTGTTCTCTCACTGCTAGAAATTCTCTCTTCTGGATTTTTGCCCCATTCTTAAACATGTTATCTCTGAGGTGCTACCACCATTGCTGATGATCTCAGCCTTGGCCAGTGGTGGGTTCATCTCGGAACTGGATGGCATTGGCTTCTGGCAATTGCCGGCCCCGTTGCCAAAACCTTGCCGTGCAAACCCAATACAGAAGGCAAAGCTGAGTTATCTTCCTGATGGGATATATACTTTTCTCCTGCTTAAGAGACAGTCTTCTGGGGGCCTTGTCCCCTGTGGTGGGGTGAGTACGTTTAGGAGACGCTTCTATAACTTTCAAGGGAAGTTTTTTGCAAGGCATTTCAACTCCCTACATGTTCTGTGGATTATGTGTTTCAGAGCACTTACCCAGGCGTGTGGAGACCTTCTCAAATCCTGCCTTTCACCTCTTAAAGAACCGGTAGTGGGAAGAGGGCCTGGAGTATCTAGAGCAGTACTGACCTCCCAGTCAGGACACTGAGCATCAGTGCAGCAGAGTGACTTGATGGACACTTTTGTCTGGACATAAAAGCACAAAGCCTGATGGCTCTGTGTATTAAAATCCCATGTGAAGCTCTGATCAGAAAAGCTGTGAAAGGTAACACTTTGAAAGTGCCTTTTCCAAGTAGAGTAAAACTTCATAAATTGTGCTCTGCTGGACAAGAATGACATAGCCAAGTGCAGAAGTGCTCATGGTTATGAGAGAATCAATTAGGGCATGTTGATGAATAATGCATGTGCAGCTTAGGAGGGGTGGATGACATTGGGTTTATTTTTGTACTGTTAATTGAGAGTGATTCTAGGACAGAAAAAAAGCACAAAGGGAAGATGGGGAGCTTTAGGGGAGATTCTGGTCGGAGTGTCAGAAGCTGGAGGCTCACCAGCAACGTTTCCTGCCCATTAAGCTGTAAAGACTTCAGGAAGAGGAGTTGTACTAATGTCCTCTACAGCTCCTAATCCATGTAACTGATACTGCCCAGGAACCCAATTCAGACTGTAAATGATATGAGCATTTAAAGAGATAGAAGTTGAAGCTGTTGCTCTGAAATCTGATGGCCTTTGCAGTATTAAGGTAATGTCTGCCTTGCTCTTTTGGGGCCCCATTATAGGATATCAGTGAGTTCTATTTATCCCTAGAGACGAGGCTCCACTGTTCGTTGTATGTGCAGGGATCTCTAAAGGAGAGCTGGTGCAGCAGGGTGCTGGAGGAAGCCTGGGACCCTGGTGGGAAACGACCTGTTGCTGCTAACATGTGCCTAAGTTCCCCGTGTACTGGTGTGCAGCTGTGTTGTGGGAAGTCTGGAGCAAAATCAACTGCTCCACAGACCTTGTGGGTCTCCCCTTTGGTCTGTGCACTGGCTGCGTTTGCCACAGCCAGGGATTCTGTGTCAGCTCTATGACTGGAATAACTGCTGCAGATAGAGGAGGAGCCTGGCCAAGGAGGAGTGCTCCACATCCCTTTGCTTAGGTGTTCCCCAATGTCTCGCTAAGGGAATTTCCCCAGCTCCAAGCAAAGCCTGATGCAGGTGACCGGCAGTATTCCCTCAAGGCAAAGGGCATGAGGAAGGCACAGAGGACACACTGCTGTGGTGAGCAGTCAGCCGCTGTCCCGAAGAACCATGTCAGTTTTTCTGTATAGAACTTCTGGTGATGGTTGATGTATGTGTGAGGGACTCTGCAGGGACTTGGAGGGTTGTGCGGATGGCTGCTCCACTCAGCTGGGGTGGGAACCACTCATCCCACCTGGAAGATTTCAGATCACTTCATTATTTGCTTTCTCTGGGAGAGGTCATGCCTTCAATCTAATCTTCCACAGTGATGGTAAAGGATAGCTGGTCCTTGGTTAAGGACTCGGAGCTGCCATGTGTGGTGAGGCTTGAGGGTACTTATGTCTCCTTGAGGAATGACACCTGAGCTTTCTACCCCAGTTCCAGCTGGATGGTGTAACTCCAGCCTCAGCGTTGCAAACCAGCAGTAATAACTCACGTTTGCCGCTTGGACTGAGCATTCATGGCGCTGTGAGCGCCTGGTGGCATCTGCTTCGCTGTGGTGAATGTGGGTGTCCTGTGGCTGGACTGTGAGCTACCTGCTGAGAAAGCATGAGTGATGTGGAGCTGAGTGAAGGGGGCAAACGCCGTGTGGGACCGCAGGCAGCTCCCTTGTGCCAAACCCAGCCCAACGCATCCACCAGACAACACAGACATCCTATAGCAAACGTTCATTGACTGCGGAAGATGGTGGTTTTACACCTGTAGAAGCCAAGAATAATTTCCTAGGTCTGTTTTACCTGACTTAGTTAACCTTGTAGAAATAAGGGGAGGGTGTTAGCTGCTGGAGTGCTTACAGGAGTGGCCCTGGAAACAGCCATCCCTAGCGGGGCTGTGCTTGTCAGTGCTACTGTGGAGCCAACGCCTGAAGGATGACACTTGTTTATGTTGTAATGTGGAAGAAAAAACAGTAAGAACACCTTGCTGCTCTGCTGGGGCTCTTCTGTCCACTTGAACTTGCACTTCCGCTCTGCTTCTGAGGCCTCCACTGTCAGTCATCCCTCCCCCTGAATCTCTCCTCTGTGTGACAGGCTGGGGCAAGGAAGGAAAACTGGGAATTTCATGTCAGGTTTAACTGAAGAAGGTCCCATGGAGGATTTGGATGTGTCTAGGTGGGGAGGAGGGTGAAGGCTTTCTGTGGTACTTCATGACTGTGAAGTCCCCAGGGGCTGCAAGACGGTTTTGTGGTGCTATGGTCCTTTTATTCCGGATCAGCTCTGGCTTTCTTGAAACCCAGGTGAACCTTGAAGGACTAGGTGTTGAGGTACACTGATTGTGCCCAGGCTGCCGCTGCACATGCAGACTCAGATACCAGTCTCTCACTTATTTTCCATACTCTGGATATTTGAGTGCGGGTCCAGGGAACCAGACAGACACTTTCTCTGCTGGTCTTGCTATTTTCCTTCCCTTTCACAGAAGGAAAGGGCAGGCTCCTGCTGTTGTGCAGGGTGAGACACCTTCCCAGCATGGTGTCAGCAGCATGTCCTGGCTGTGATGCAGGCTGTTGGCACGCTGGGCTGTGTCTGTGGGACTGTGGCCAGCCCGTGGAGGTGAGCAATGAGCTCCCCTTGTACTCGGCGCTCATTAAATCACATCTGAAGTGCTCTGTTTGGTTTCGGATGCCCCCCAAATGTGTAGCATGAATTTGAGTCCTGTGGGGGCTGTGAAAGGGTTAAGGTACAACAGGATGAGGGTAAGGGGTGGGTTGAGCTGGAGGAGGGTTTGGATGGACCCAACAGTGGTCATCCAGTACCTGTGGGAGGGCATGGAGGGGGCAGAGCCAGGTTCACGGCAGGAGAATGAGAAGCAGTGGCTGTAAACATAAATGGGTTTTGTAGGGCACTGGACCTGAGGGAAAAGCTCTCTCCAGGGAGAAGGTCCAGTGCTGGAGCTGGGGCTCAGAGGCTGATGGAGGCGTTTAAGACCTGTCAGGACAAGGCCTGGAGCCGAGCTCTGTGTTGTCCCTCCAGAGAGGCTGCAGCACAGGCTCCCTGAGGCCCCTCAGATGAATTACGCTGGGCTCCTGTGGCTAACTACCGGCATCTC
>NW_010248248.1:7832-23733 GCF_000690775.1 Eurypyga helias | reverse complement strand
CGGCCGAGCGACCCCGGAGGGTCCGCGTGGGCAGGGACCGAGGAGCTGTAGGGGAGCTGGCCAGGCCGCGAGTAATCCCCCCGCTGCCGCCTGTATCTGCCTCTCTCGCACAGACATCAACCGAGCGGGAACTCTCGGTGTGAGCCAGGGACGCTCACTTTTCCTTCTGTCCCGTGTCTTGATATGAAGAAGATCAGTTGCTGAACTGTTGCCTAATCGAGTCGGGCGTGACACAACAGCAAACTTGTTTCAGAGAACGAGTTTCCTGTTGGAAATCAATTTTCCTCCTAGTAACAGCGTTTGAGGAGCTGGAGGGCAGCAGAAAAGGGTTCGGGAATGATGTGGGATGTCAGAAAGCTTAAGGTCAACCAGCGTGCACAGAGGTTGTGAACTGTAATTGCTCTTAATGCTGTTTAAGATTAACCTCAATGGTTATCGGGGTTTATTGCATCAGCACCAGAGGAAAAGGAATTCATATGAAGAAATAAAACCAAAAGGCACAGTCAGCCATCTGCAGTTAAGCAAAAAAAGACAGGACTGAAAGTCGTCACCTCTAAGATTAATATTAAACAAGAATACCCTTAAACAGTAGAAATGTACAGCTAGGAAGTATGTTCTGAAATTAAAATATTGGCAGATGAGGTGTAAAAGTTCACTGTAGATGGAAAGAATCATCACCAAAAGAACAAACAAAAAGCAGGGGGAGAACGAAGGAATAAAGTGGTTTCAATCTATGTGAATTGGGAGGGTACCATTAATAGAAAAGCTGTTCTCTTTGGAGAATTCCAAAACTGAGGATAAAGTAATGAAGCATTAACTCACACTGGGAACAAGCTGTGCCTTTCCGGTGCAGGTCTGTGAAATGTTCAGCACCTGCAGTGTTGGTAACTTCAGGAGGACTTGAACCAGCTTGGAGCCGAGATCCATGTGCACGGTCTAACAAAGTAAACAGAGATTGTATGAGAAAGGCCCAGATGTAATCACATTTTAAGGATTGATCCTCTTACTCCTACTGTTTCCCCAGCCTTTACAAACCCAGAGAAAAAGAGACAGTGCTGCTGGTGGCTTATAGGCAGAGGTACAGTTTGTACAAAAATTGGGGAAAAGGGAAGGGCAACCTGTTGCATTCTTTTCAATAGCAAAATATAATTTTAATTCCTATAAAATGTTTCTAAAAGCAGATTTGTTCCTCAGAAATTGGAAAACATCTACCTTGTTATGAAAAGGGAATCTATTCAGCTTGCTGAGTACATTTGACATAAGGCTGATTATTTTTGTCATTTGTCACGGTGGCTCCTAATGATCTCGATGGTAGACCGGAACCCTGCCCTCCTAGGCACTGTCCAGAAGCCCAGCCCCAAGAAAGAGCCCCAGGAAAGCAAACCAGTGGCAAACAGCTCTGCGAAATGGGGCTCGGCTCATGGCAGAACTCCTGACACAAGCCTCAGCCCCCTGGTAGGCCCTCCCTTCCCTAAAGTCTGAGTAAATAGAGATGCCTTTCAGGATGTCTGGAAGGTCAGTGAGCTGTTCAGGCAGGAGAGCAACAAGTTTCTGTAGTCAAGGACATGTCCCCCTCGGTGCTTTCTCCTCCCTATGGGCACCCTCCCATTCTTTTGGGTTTTTTACCCTAGTGACAGATGAGAGTACCTGAGGACATTATAGTAGGGTTGTTTTGGTGCCCGTGGCACGCTTAGCACTAACTAGTAGAAATGCACAATTAATACAATCTCTCAGACATGTTTCTGAAATGTGAACATTCTTGGTTTCCTCTGGTGCTGCTGCTGACCTTAATTAAAAGTTGACCTAAGCTGAAAAATAATTGAATAAATCACCAGTGCTGGAAAATGATTAGCCCAATTCATTATTTTGTAGGCTGGAGAAACTGTTTTACTGTTAATTTAAGACTCCTGGTGTGATTGAATTATACCAAAACAACTTTGTTGAATGAACCCATCACTGGAAGCCAGGGAGACTGACATTTCAGTGAAAATAGCTAAACTTATTGCTAGCAATGAGGGGTGCCTGGAATTAGCCTGTTTAAATGAGTTGAATGGTTGAATGTTGATAAATAATGCTGGGAGGACTTCAGCTGGAAACTATAGGGCTGTTTCTGACTTGTTGGAAGAGGGTAACTGTTAGCTTTCTGAGATTATAGGATTAAACCGTATCAGTACTTTAAATGTGACTCATGAGCAGGGGCTTTCTGAAGAGAATTACATAAATTTCCCAAGGTCTTTCTGAATAACAAATTGTTCCAAATAATTTCCTCATCTTTAATAATTATGGGTGAAATCCTGTCCCCTTTGAGGTCAACAGAAAAAGTTCTTTTGATTCCACTGGGCTCAGGATTTCAGTCACAGACACTCGGAAATCTTCAGCTCTTCCTGTGGTGACTGGGTGAGGAAGAAGTGAGGCAGACCCTGCAGCTGGACATGGCGTTTTCTACCAACCGGCAATTCGCCATCCTCACATTTTTACATTTACTCCACTTAGAGATGAGCCAGATTCTACTCTCATTTGCACCAGTGTGGATTTACAGTGTATTTTTAGATATCTCTGAGCAAAATCTGTCTTCTTGTCAAGGCACGTGACCCCAGACATTTCTTGCTGGGTTACAGAAGTAGCGTACGGGGAACTATGCAATTCTGGGTTGACCATGTGGAAATTTAACTTACCCACACTGCTACCCTGAGGCAACTATTTGCTTACCTGAACTAAGTTAATTATAATTGACTTTGCTATAATTATTACAGTTCTAATCAAGAGTAGATAACACATACTGTAATTACCCAGACAGCTATTAAAAAAAACCCCAAACCTACACACCAAAGAAAGCTGGAAAACCAACGTGGTAAAATCCAATTTAGCAGAAGTACTTTATGAATAAGGGAGGGAATACAATCTGTTTTCCTATGGATTTGCACCTTTTGTCCCTTAGGCTACCTACAAACGCTCAGCTTTTTTCCAGACCTCTCATCTCACCTCTTCTGGGTGAGGGATGGTTTGTGTTTTGCAGAGCTGTGTGCATTGGCTAGCTAGGTTGCTCATGATGTTAGGCTGGCTGACCGCTGTTCTTTCCCTCGGTGGAGTCACCAATTTTTACAAAGCATACAGGGGGTCTCTCTCCCTCCAAAACTGGCTAAAACTTAATAAGAATGAGGAAAGTAGAAAGCACTGTCATGTAGGTTTGTTTTCATAGGAAAACTGCTAGAAATGAGGTTCCTCTATGGGTGTCCATTTGCATAATTCCCCTGAAGTCTCTTTAGTCACACTGTTTTATATCAGCAGGAGATCTGACCGTAAATATTTAAGAATTTCAAACCTCTGATTTAGAGCACATGAGGACAGTTTCAGATTTTACAAGAGCAAAGGAATGAAACAAATGGCTTCACGTTTTTCATGACCCAATGAAATCCTCCAACTCAGCCAGTGCTTGGAAGCCCCAGAGCATGTATAGGCTTTTACCTTTGTGCCAGCTCCTATTGCTAATTGTTTTTCAGGAGTTTATAACCAGATCTACAACTCTGTGTAAAATCAAGCCTGTTAATTTTGTGACAGATTCTGTCTTGGTTAGCAAACTTCAGCTTCTAGGAGAACTCTTTGAGCTGTGCCTAAAGGCAGCTGCGGACAAGGTACACTGTCCATTTGAAGCTGGAATCTGTGGTAGTATAGCTCTGAGGATAGAGATACTCTTCAACTCCTTCTGTGCTTTAAATAATATTAGTATTTCTTTGCTTTCTAATTTTTCTTTCATATTCTCTTTCTCTTCCTATTCACTCGATTCTCATTTGCCACACATTAACAGTTTAAAACTTCAAAGTATACATACATATTCATAGTTTTCTTTCCATATTAAATTTCAGAAAGACCTAGATATTGTGTGATATGCTAATGCTATTACTATTGTTAAATACCAACTTGAAGTTAACCTAAAGTAGAAATTTTTACTAGTGACCAAATTCTTAACTGCTTGATGCTAAGGAGAGATTGGGGTAGATGGGGAATGGGGTCTGAAGCAATGCAAGAAGTAGAGTACTATTTCACATTGTAAAATACATCTCTAGGAGATATTATTTGCCTTTCTAAAGTTGTTGAAAGACTATTATCATTATTATCTCTTTTTACCTTTCAGAAAAATGATGGTCCAACATTCAGGCCAGGTATCCGCATTAGAAGTCAGCGCCTCCGCAATTGTTCCCACTTTGTCCCCTGCAGGGTCACTGGGGTTTGATGATTTCACAAATTTAACCCCACTAGTGAAAGAGGAACTGAGGTTCGCCATTCAGAACAAACGTCAGTCCCACAGGATGTCTTCTACATTGGACACGGTGACAGTTTCTGAAAGGCCAATTGAAACGTCAGTCATGAAAACAGAGGTATGACTTTTTAAGCAGAATTTCAGTGTGAATGATTAATCTTCTAATAAAAATTCACCACAAGACCGGTAATTATTCCAGGCAACCCTCCACGTCATACTTGATCGTTTTAAGCCTGTGCTTGGCTTTCTGTTAAGTGCTTCTGGGAAACCCTATAGTATTTCTCATTTCCACTGAAGCCTATAGTTAGGTATTTAATTTTTGATTATGAATGAAAGACAATGTTTTACAGAGATCAGAGCAAGTGCTAATCATCTGGTTTGCCTGCCTACTTGTGGTTGAACTTGGAATAAATCACTGCAGCTTTACTTCAGGGAGGACAGTGCAGTAAGACCCACATGGACTACACTGAGGTCGACATGGCCCTGCAATGTCCACACTAGGTTTTTACTTTAAGATGATAGTCTCCATGAAAAACATTTCTCCTATAAAGTGGAGAAATAGCTTAAGTTAGGGAAAAAGCTACACTTTGGTCTGAGCCTCCACTGGAAACAAAACAAAGCTTGAAGGAGTGTGTCAATATCCCCTTTTCAGTGCTGCCTTTAGTTCACTGCACTCTCACTGCCTCGTTCATGCCACATCCTCGGCTCTGCTTCCCCTGCCCCTTGCTACTTTTCCTCCTTGGGAAGCGGAGAAGAGATGGAGGTGTGGGAGTCAGCCCGAGGAGACACTTGGCAAGTTTTCTGAGTCCCATTGATTTAAAGTGAGTCATCACATGGATTACATCCATCCAAACTCCAGTCAGGTTTTTATCGACAATTCTAATGGAGTTACTACTATTTTACTGTATGGCAAACAAGGTCAGAATCGCATCCTTATGTAACTCATGATGTGGGCACTGACAACACTATCCACGTTGCTTTCAAAAATGCAGAAGGTATCAAAATACAGGTTGAGTATTTATGAAATCTAACGGATTGTGTGTATCTGTTTTTATGGGATAGTTTTCTCCTGAAGAGGATGAAAGAAAAAAGCGAAGAAGGGAAAGGAATAAAATTGCTGCTGCAAAGTGCCGAAACAAAAAGAAGGAAAAAACAGAATGTTTGCAGAAAGTAAGTGACTGGCTTGAATTGTTCTTAACCTGTCATCCTGCCAGGATCCGAACAGACAGCACAGGGACACTGTCACAGTAGGAAATACAGAAAGATGTTACCCAGAACTCTGTAAACCCATCAAAACATTAGTTATAAGACAATGAACATGATATATATTAAAATCAAACCTAGTTAAGACTGGAAAAAAAAAGTGAAAGAGTGGTAGGAGTGAAAAGAGTACTTTTTCAGTGGCTGATCTTTCTGTGGGGATAATATTAACCTGAATATATACACTGAATACGAAGAAGTAAAATCTCATTTCATGTAATATCCATTGTGGAGATCAATGGCCTACAAACACCAAGTAGTCTCTGACTTCTTTATTAAATGAGTGGCATAGTAGCCCTGAATTCTGTGTCCTAAGACCCCAGTAGTGTCTTCACCTGCTCTTTATAAAACTACATTACAGCAGCAACAGGTCTGCCTTCGTTCCTGTATCCAGGGGCAGGGGAGAAAAAAGCTATGTCCTTACTTTGTTAGCTTAACATGGGTTTACAGATACGTGACATGATATTCCAGGGAGTTACTAAGCAGTGTAGATAATTTGGAGTAAACTTTTGACTCAAAAAATACGGAATAATTTTGCAGAAGGCAGCA
Source organism: Eurypyga helias (assembly GCF_000690775.1). Lineage (NCBI taxonomy): Eukaryota > Metazoa > Chordata > Aves > Eurypygiformes > Eurypygidae > Eurypyga > Eurypyga helias. The sequence goes on along the minus strand of NW_010248248.1, from coordinate 17,666 downwards.
ACAGTGCTTTGCGTGCCTGCTCTTGTAAGTCAATACACATCTGAATTTAGCCTTTCAACTTCTGTTACGCTCAGTTCAGAAGGCAAGTCTCAATCTGAAACACGCAAGTTCTTTCTCAGCTAGCCATATGCTTTCCCACCAATAAGAGTCCACAACTGTTAGATAAACATTGTAATTAACCATTTGAACTACTCAGTCTAATAGTTGTGTCTGTCCTTTCACTAGGAATCAGAAAAGCTGGAAACTATCAATGCAGAATTAAAGGCCCAGATTGAAGAGCTAAAGAATGAGAAGCAGCATTTGATATACATGCTAAATCTTCACAGGCCCACATGTATAGTTCGGGCTCAGAACGGAAGGACACCTGAAGATGAAAGGAATCTTTTTATTCAACAGATCAAAGAAGGCACATTACAAGGTTAAGTGGTATGACAAACATGGAAATATTTATAGTGTTTTTAACAACAACCAGAATCCACAGAGGAGCTGACATAATGTGTAGGATTCTATTAGTCAAGAGCCTTTAGGAAGGGCAGAATGCTTTCTTAAGCGGGAAGAATCACTTTGGCTTGACAGCGATTCTTCCCCTTGGAAGATCTGGTCTCAATCAAATTGAAGAGTCTCCTGCCTCAAATATAGGTTTTGCACCTGTCATACTTGCTGTTCCTAGGAGCTACAGACAACAGCTTCAGAAGTTTTAGCTCTCTGTTAGTATACAGTATCTGCACTCACCATGTTTGTGCTAGAACACTATGACTTCCGATGATGCACATGGTACAGACAGCTGCGCTGGATGGACACTACTAATCAAATTGAAGAGTCTCCTGCCTCAAATATAGGTTTTGCACCTGTCATACTTGCTGTTCCTAGGAGCTACAGACAACAGCTTCAGAAGTTTTAGCTCTCTGTTAGTATACAGTATCTGCACTCACCATGTTTGTGCTAGAACACTATGACTTCCGATGATGCACATGGTACAGACAGCTGCGCTGGATGGACACTACTTTTCCTTTTTTTAGGGAAAGCAGACTGAAAGTATTTTTAAAGTTTTGAAGTCTCCTAGAAGATGGTTTCTGGCAGAATGTACTGATACGTAGTGTTGCATTCTAACCTAACACACACACACATAAACACACAAAAAGTCTTTAGTTCCAACTCAGCTTTGTCTTTTTTTTCACAACACTTGTGTGGGTTTTTATTATGACTCATCTCAGAGACTGAATTTGAAAAGCCTAGTAGGTGTGACAAAGAAACGTTTCTTGCAAAATGTCCATGTAGCTTAGGTGTGACAAAGAAACGTTTCTTGCAAAATGTCCATGTAGCTAAGTTTGTGTTTTATGAGCTGGAACCCCACCTACTATCCTTCGGGGACTACAATTCTTCCTTGAATTGCTGAAGAGCCACCACTTGGTGACTCACTGAATTGGACCCACTGGAAAGAGAAAACTAACTATGGAGGGATATCAATACAGGTTTTACCCAATTAAAGAACTGCAGGACTGGATCCCAGGCTCGTGAATCATAAAAAATTAAAAGAAAAAAAGCAAACCAAAACTAGGATCTCATCCTACAAGCCTTAATTCATGCTATTAACCCTTACTCGCAGAAGTTGTTGCATGGACTTCAGTGAGTCTGCTTATGCAGATATGCGTAAGAGCTTGACAATGCTTTTTCCATCCTGGTCAGGATTACTTCCTTTTGCCAGGTGATTTGGAGGGAAAAATTATGATTGCAGCTACTTTTATTTTACATTTGAGTGGCAACTACAGTCAAAAGTGTTACTTACAATCTAAAGGAGGTGAGAGTTTTGATATAGTGAATAACTGGTTTTATATTTTTATTAAATACTAACCTTGGATGTTTTTGAACTGGTAGAAAAGCTGCTGGACAAAACAGTTGGAGCTATGAGTGTTTCAATTCTGATGTTTCTGTGAAATTCTCAGATTGTTTAATCCTATAAAATATATCCTTACAATTTTTTGTAAAAGAAAGTATTATCCTTATTTATCACTAATACCATAATGAGTAGAGTTAATAAATACTGCGAGCAAGATAAAACTGAAAACACAAGTGTTGCGCTGTCTTTTTACTTTTATCTCTTGGTGTTTAATATTATATATTCCTAAACTTCACCAGTTGTATTTGAGACACCACTACTGAATACACAAACCAGTCTTTTCCACAGATGAGGCACTGAGTGTCTTGAGCGACTGGGTGCAGATATTGTACCTTCTAAAATTCTGTACCTCGATCAGTGGTGTCTAGCTGCTCAATGTCACAACTTACGTGAAGCAGACAATAAGAATGGAGCTTACAGTACATAATATTTTACACCAGTTACGCAGTGTTGAAATCGTGTGTTTGTTCTAAAGGCTATAAACCTAAAGATACCTCAGCCGTAAGCTTCTTACCCTAAAAGTCCCAGATGAGTCTATCAGATATCATACCTGATCCTTATATGATTGTTATATTCTGCAACAGAACTACTTGGTACATTTTCCTAAGATCTGGATATATTGTAATGTCCTATATCACGTTTTAAAGATATGTACTTCATGTATCTGAAAAGTGAATGTATTACAAAGATGACATACTAGGTCTGATTCTGTCCCGAGAATCCATTGTCTTTCTGTATGTTGGAAGGAGCGTCCATTGACTTTAATGGGAGTTTTATTCATGCCCTCTAGGCAGAGTTTGGAGCCTCTGCTATGACTTCCCTGACTGAGAGGACAAGTTCCACAGGGAATCGGGTCAGCTGTTTATCAGAGAATGGATATACATGAAGTGTGTCACAATAAACTTGTCAAACGATGCTCATTGGTATTTGACTTATGTAGAAATACAAAACCAAGGCATCATCCCGGTATCACACGCCTCGGCTTTGCCTTTTGTGAATCAAATGCCAGCAGATAAAACTGTTTGCCTCCTATACTGTTAAAAAGTGTGGCCACAGAGACTAGAATATAATGACAGAATTCATGTGTCTCCCTTAGGGAATTTGTATGGTTGCTTTTAACCGTATCACTGGTGACGCAGGCGTCATGTTTTTGTTGCTTCATGTTGTTTACTTAGCATGCCAAATGTTAATATGGTACCACTACTATTGTCAAGAAGATAATCTATTTTTATTTCTTTATATGTGCAGTCATAGCTGCTTTCTACTTCTTGTATATGTGTGTGTGTGTGCATGCGTGCTCCTGCACGCTACTCTAGAAATGATGGTACTCAAGTTCATTTGGCTGTGCCCAGAAAAAAAGTGTGTTTAAACCAGCCAGACAGGAACAGTATGTTGCATGAGTTTTCTAAAGGTATGCTTTATTCAGGAGAACCTTTGAAATGCATTAAGAGCAGTTTGTTTTCTATTCTCAAGTTTGTTTTGATACTTTAATAAAAAATAATTAATATATATTTATTCATGTGTCATTTAGTTCATTCCATGTTTCAAGGTCCAGGAGCAACTTCATTTTCTTAAAACAACACTGAGAGATTAAAAACCAAACACGTTTTATAGGTTTGCAACAATAAGCATCGTATAAAGTGAAATTGGTACTGGTCACTGCTTGTCAACATATAAACAGAGTTTTGTTATTACAAGGCTGATCATGAATTCCAGGTTAATTTCTTATTCGTGGCCTAGGGCTGAGATTAACGCACTAGAAATTAGAACTCCTGAACCTTTTCTAACCTTGCAACCGACCAGCTGATAGTTATTTCAGCTTTCTGATTACCTAATGGGTTTAATGCTTTTCTGCTGGGAAGCTTTAAAATTTATTGATTGCTTTCTATGGTTACAGGGAAGATACTAAAGTAGCGTAGCACGATTAGGGTTGTGGTTTGTTTCTCTGTACATGTGCATGTGTGTGTGGAGAAGCATGAGGAAAGATGAACAAAATGTTCTGTCCTGCCTTTTCAAAACCAAGTATCTACACACAGACAGAAGTCCCTGTGTTTTCACAGCCGGTGACGTGAACAAAAACTTTTGGCTTCAATCCTTTGCAAGCAGTCATAACTTGTAATACAGAGGTCAGCTAGAAGGCCAGGAGCTTTAGGGACCAGGAAATCCATTGCACTATTGCAAAATCTAGTTAAAAATATCAGCTGGAAGGAAGATCTAAGCTACTATGAGCCTGGAAATGTTGAATGCTTACTTTCCTTATCGGCACATCCATTTACAGATGTGCAGTCCCAATACATATATTCACCCTTTCATACATTCTCCTGTAGCTGCTAACGAATTTACTTTTGAATACCCTATTCACTGCTAGTTTGGTAAATTTATAAATCATCTGCCCGACCTGTTTTAGAAAACCTCATCAACAAAATTAGGGCTATGAATTCCTGAACTGATAATTTACATTATCATCTTTAAATGGTTTGAGTTGAAACCATGAAACCACCATTGGTCTCCATGACATATTCGTAATAGCATAATTGATATTCCTTGAACAAAATAATACGTTGTATCTTCTCCCTGGGGCTTTAGATGCTAAATCAGTGTGTGTACAGGCCCATGCGGACCTTAAAGCATGCTGGGCTTTACACTGAACAATAACAGAAAGCACCTTCTTTTTTCTAGCTCTTCCCTTGATGTAGATGAATAAATAGCAATATTGAAGGTAGGTAGAGCCAATGATTTATGGTAGGCTGGAAACGTTTAATGAAACTGAATGGTAACAAATTTAAATTCACAATAACTTTTCTATCTATCTTTTTAGGACCAGTAGAAATTGAAGTTATTGATTAAAGGGATGGTTTTAAAATCACTGATTCTTAGTTCGGCAAAAGAAACTGGACGATTTCTGGGTAACGAAAATAAAACAGTGCAGTTGCTTGCTACTAGCAAGAGAGTTTTGAATATGCAATCTATTTAATCTTTCAAAAAATCCTAAATCCAGAATGACAACTGTATTTCACATTCATTTTTCTTGGGGTTTTTGTTTGTTTGTTTTTCCCCTTCTACAGAATACTGGATTAGGTACAAACCTCATTTCCTGCTGGCCACTGCCATGTTTCTATGTTTGCCCAGTGCCCCCATCTGGAGACCCTGAGAATCACAGGATTAAAGTGTGCAATTAATATACATGAGTACTTAGGGAGATTCTTCATTAGTTTGTAATGACAGCAGTATTTTCATTTCTATTATAGACATAATTTATTTTTAAAGTTTAGTTAAGATAAAGAATGACTATTTTTTTAAAAAATCCTGTTACTCAGAGTTCATTTCCTTAGTGGACACTCTGAGTCAGAAGTGTTGACTTTAGTGATAAAAATAGCTATTCCCTAATTTTCAGTGCTATTAGATCTTCAAAGCCATCATAGTTAAAAGAGAATACACTGGAGTCTATTCTTGTTACAGCATCAGTTCTGGCTACATCTCTTTACTATTGCTGACAGTGATGCATGAACCCAAAAAACCCAAATGATTTTCAGACCCCAAGCTATGTGTACTAGACCCAACACTCAGAAAAGTTATTGCAGCTGTGAAATAGATAAATAGAAAATGGAAACAAATTGAGAGTTGAAGCTGGAATCCTTTCTTTTTCTGCTTTTGAGTAGTTAGCCACTTCCTATTTGTAGACTCTGCCAAAATAGCTGGTGCCCCACTGTGCCCACTGAGGCACGGGGTATGCCCACACAGCAAATAGTAGTGTAGTATGGCAATACTTTTATATAAGCTAGCTTAGGACTGGGAACATCCCAGCGATGACAGCAAGAAACTCAGCACGGGCTAATTGATGCCACTGAGAGGATGAGCTCTCCGTGCAGCCAGAGGACAGGCTGCTACTGGCATCTGAGGTAGCTCATTTAAAGCCAGCTCGGGTATCGTTCAGCTCCTCAGGTTAGCACATGTCACGTAGTTGCCTGTTGGGTAGCTGCCGGCATTCCCACAAACCGCTCCACCAGTTCAGACTAAAGGTCCACCTAGCCCAGTTTTCTTTCTACAGCAGTGATGTAAAACAGCTGTCCAATGAAGAATAAGAACAGGGCAAATATACTTCCTCTGGGTGCTTTCCCACACTCCGACTATTTTCAACAACTCGTGAGCCACACAAGGTTGACAAGATATCTTTAGGTAGTAGCCTTCCATAGATCTTTCTCTGGAGTATTTTACCAGCTTCTCACCCACAGTACCAGCATCTGCAGTAACAGTTGGTGGCAAATTCTGTAGGGCTGTTACCACTTAGAAGGAGAAACCAGTTTCTTTTCCTTTGACCTGTTCCCTATAACCACTTGACAGCCACTCTTTCTTGAATTGGAAGAGTGAACACCTATCCATCTTCTCCATGCCACATGATTTTATGCTTTGCTCTGTTGCTCCTTTTTTCAGGATAAAGAGTCCTAGCCTATCCAGTCACTTTTTTTCTGCTGGTAGCCATTTTACATCCTTGATCATTCCCGTTACCCACTTTTTTTTGGAAAACTATTTTTTTTCCAGTAGTTTAAGATAAAGGGATCATAACTATACCCAGTATTCAAGGTGTGGTCAAGCCATGGGTTAATACAGCAGGATCTTGATGTTCACTGTCCTTTTCCTAACAATGCCAGAAATTCAGTTTCCATTTTTGATGACTGTCAAGCATTAAGTCTGATGCAATGCAATGATCTATCACAACCCCAAAATCTTCCTCTTGAGCAGCAATAGGAAACTCAAGCCCAACATTTCATATATGATGTCAGGACCAGTTTTGCCTGTATGTTTTCCCTTGTGTTTGCTTGCATTGAATTTTACCTGCCATTTCAAATTTCCAAACTGTAAATATAAAGTCTTCCTGCAAATCTTATTAAACTGCCATTCTCCTTACTATCTTGAGGAATTTTATACCATTGTCAACTTTTTCACTACAATCTCACCTTCTTACCAGATAATTTCTCAAAAGTGTTGAGCTGTGCATGTCCCAGCACAGGTTCCCATGGAACTCCACTGGATAACCTGCCCCCTCTAACAGAGCTCCTAACTTACTCCTACTCTCTTTCCTACCTTTTAATTAAGCCTTTATGCATACACATGCATTTTCTCTACTCATAGCTATTTGGTTTCTTAAAAAAAAATCTTTGGTGAGAGAATTTACTGAAATCTCTTTAGAAGTCTCCATAAGCTACATCTACCGAATCTCTCCGATCCACACATCTTTTGAGCCTTTCAAAGAATTCCAGATGCATCTGTAAGCCTGAATTTCATTTTACAAAAGCCATGCTGACTCTCTTCAAGTAAACTAGATACCTACTGATTCACAGTACCTTCCCATTTAGGTCTGTAATCTGGCAGGTCAGTTTGGTTCCCTCAATCATCTCAGAACTTTTTGTAAAGGTTGGTGACATGTTTGCCACACTCCAGTCCTCAGATACCAATGAAGGTTGAGTCACAGTGAGAGAATTACACATTACTTTGAATATTTCAGCAATTTTCTCTTTACAATTTCTTCGAACTTCGGGGTTAAACCTCAATTGGTTAGTGCTGATTCTTCTCTAAAACTCCACCAATAGTCACTTTGGTTTCATACAGATCCTCTGCTGGTTTCCTTCCCTTTGTGCCATCCTGAAGAGGGTTCTGACCGGGGAATGACCTTTATTTCTTCACCTCCTCAGCTCTGAGTGTTCCCTTTGTATCCTGATCATCAGTTGGCTTTGAGGTAGTAGACTCTCTAAGAGGAAAATTATTACCGAATATATATGTGATGGGTGATTGAGTGTTACTTTGAATTCTTTTAGCTACTCTAGTCCCTCCACTTGCCTCTGACAGGCTGGTTCTGCCCTAAGTGCCATCTCTGGAATGTCCCCTACAGCAAGGTCTTCATCATCCTCAGTCACAACCGGAACAGCCACTCCAAGCTTTGTGTGGCAGTAAGGAGTTTTAATGCAAGTACACGTCTAATTGCTGGCTTTTAATCCCTGCCATACTGTGGGATTTAAACATAAACTTAAACACACGATGCCTCAGTTTCTCCACCTGAGGGACAGTGCTAACTGATACCATCCTTTCTTTCTAAGCATCTTAAAAGCAAAGGAAGTGTGTCATGATTATTTTCTCAGCTATAAAGTAATCTGGTATTAAAAGTTATTTAACACTAGCCTTCTTTTGAGAGTTAAAAAAAAGCTATAGCAGTGCCATTCTTTCACCCCAAGAAAAATAAAATCTCTTACTTCTTGTGAAGATCCACAAAGACTCAGTCTTCAGACTTGTTAAAAAACCTGTCTGGAGTCACCAGGAAGCTACTGAATGGAAACGCAAATTTTATTGCCATATGATTGTCACTTAAATTCAAGTAAGTGTATCCAAAACATGTGTAATAAATGGCACTCCATTCGCTCAAACCCAGGAATAAATTCAGTTGGGCTTTTTTTTTGGTTGTGGTTTTTTGTTTGGGATTTTTTTAGGGGGTAGGGATGGGGTGGGGGTTTGGTTTTGTGGGTTGTTTTGAGGAGTTTTTTTTGTTATATTTTCTACACTTTTTACCTTTGATAGCAATAGTGACACCATGGGTGTACACCATCCATGAGTCAAATATACTTTAAAAGAGAAAAAAAATCCTATGAAGAAAAAAAATACAACTTAAGCTACCTGGGTTACGGTACAGTTACAGGATATTCTGGAATGTAAGCAGAAAAGATAGCATTTGGCAAGTTTACCTGACTGCAAAGGATTCATTTTATATGCAGAATTACCCACACATAGAACTAGAGTACCTCAGTCAGAGTTTGCCTGGACACTCAGAAGACACACTTTACTGTGATGGAAGAGCATGTGTCTTGCATACCCTTATCCAAACAGCTACTGCAGTCAAAATTCTCAATCCATTGACAGTTGCTTGGTTAAGAGTTGAAATTGGAACAAGAGAATTTAGTTGGGAAAAACAGTGTACGATAGTCCCTCCTCTGAATGGAGTGCAGCTGCAACAGAGATCCTTTCTCACCTGGCTTGGATAAACCTAGCCCTCTGATGTTGGCATGGTGAGAACTTGCCCTCTTGTTTTAATCTACTATAACCACCCAAACTGAATCACATAGGGCTTGTAATTCCCACATTTGTAGCTAATCCCTGTGGTTTTATCATGCATTCTCAAAGCCCCATGTGATGGGGTGAGAACCTCATCCCTCATGACCATAGGGAAAGCTTTAGAAATTATTTGTTTATACTAAGAAGTTTAAAAACTATGAGAAAATAAATTTAATGCAGTGGATTGTTAACATTTCTGTTAACAAATGTTAGAAACAAATGTTCTGGTTTGTTTGTTCATGTGAGGTCTTTCTTAAACAGGATTTTTGAATGTCTGGGTTTGGCCATATCACAGTTCCATGCTGACAGCATGTGCTAGTTTTAGTCAGGACAGAGTTAATTTTCTTCACAGTGGCTGGTATGAGGCTATTGTTTTGGATTTGCCCTGAGAATAGTAGTGATAAAGTGGTTTTTAGTTGGTACGAAGGCGTGGTTACACCAATTTAAGGACTTTTTCAGCTTCTGATACTGCAGCTGTCACCTGTGTCCCCAACTTTTTTGCTACAAGCAGCAGGGGGGTGGACAAGTGGATGGACGACACAGTTCAGACAGTTAACCCAAACTAACCAAAGGAGTATTTAATTCCATAGTACGTCATGCTCAGTACCTAGGCTGGGAGTGGGCCAGGGCCCATAGCTTGATTGCTCATTTCCTAGCTAGCTCGCTTGCTTGTTAGCTTGCTTGTTCATTAGTGAGTTGGTAGGTCGGTTGGCTTTCCCGGTCATGCAGTTGCTCATGGGGCTCGTTCAGACTCTGCTGCAATCGCTCTGGGGCTCTGGCTCTTGCTACTTGGGACCTGACTGTGTATTGGTTGGGGTGTGGTGGGGCAATGTATAATT
>NW_010248248.1:0-7625 GCF_000690775.1 Eurypyga helias | reverse complement strand
GCTGAGGTTAAACCACAACACAGCAAAATCATCCATGGACAGAGGAAAGGGTGACTAGAGAACCCAGTTATCAGTGCTAATTCTGGAGGGTTACCAATACTATGTTCAAAGAAAAATCCTTAGAATTAATAGCAAGAGAAAGGAGACATTAATTTAAAAAAAAAAACCCTACCTTTCAAGTAATACCATGCCCCTCTGCATTAGCAAAAAGCACTAAGAAGCACGGTTTTACATTCATCTGTTGCTACATATATCTGAATTTCTTCAAAGCATTTTTGACCCTCCTACCCCCTGTGCACTGACCCTTCCCAGCTTTCTAGAAGTCATTACTCAGATGACCAGAATGTTCCAAAGCTGGTTTATAGCACACAGCAGAATAGTTCCCTTAAAGAAAAGGGAAACTAGGCTACAGGAAGCTAAAACAAACATTAAATTGCACAAATATGTATTCAAAAGCAGGAAATGCCATTGTTGAGAGTGCAGGCAGAAGTTCAACTCTGCTATCTTACAAATGAATGGTGAAATATCTTCTAACTGTGTGACTAAGTATTTCCAAAAAAGATATCACATTTGTCTTTCTCTGTGTGTGCAGTAACTTGCACAGTTTTGTACATAACATGAATGGAATCTACACATAATGCACAACGAAGACAGGATTCTTACTATCATGTGCTTAAGCTCAGAGAGTCTCATTTAGGAACTATTTACTGAAGAACGCTGCAGTTGCAAACTCAAATGAACAGAATTCCACACATCTAGGGCTCCAAAAGATTTTCAAGGGATTACAATAAACCTAGAAGTCTGTGCAGCAAAAAGGCATCACATAACTGATAATTATATTGTAAATAAGTGTCTAAATTCCAAAAAGTGCTGTGGATGCCTTTGGGAAAATGAATGCTTTGACTGGTAATGATTTCAATCAGTGTGACAGCTAATATAAGTTTTTGCAAGACATGTCCTAGTCCTCTTCAACACAGAGAAGAACTCTGTATAAACGTTTGAGAGGGGACATAACAATCTTGCTTAGGCCACAATAGGTCACTGTGGCAGAAAAAACAGATGAGAAAAAGGTAACAATAAACTAGAACAACTGTATCTTCTTACCGAAGAAGCAGTTGTAGTGCCTCAGTCCTCCTGGACACTGTGACCACAGCAGCAAAAGCAGCTAGCATAAGTTAAGATTACTACCTCTAGGAACTTCTCTAAAATGAGACAGAAAACTACTACTGAGCAGAGTCAGCTCTTAACTTCAAGTATGTCCATACAGGAGACCTTCACACGCAGTCAATCAGCCCGTCACTCTTCCACCCTGACGTAGGAACAGCAGATTGCTTTTACTGTGCCCCTGAACCCAGTGCTCCACGAGCTGCAGGCACCCACTCTCTGGGTGCGTCTGGGAACCCAAGGTGCTCATTTCAGACAGATGAGTATCAAACCTCGCAAAGCCCACTTGGAAGAAGAACTAACTCAAGGGACAAGTGCTTTCTGGGACAAAGGGATGCAGGAAAGGGTGGGTACAAACCTACATTTGCCTAAGGCATCAGGATACCCAAGCTGTGTCTGAGCAGCAGAAGCACCTGTGCAATGAAAAAAGTATGTAAGAGGTTGGCGTGATTGTAAAGGAAATGGTAAGGGACTAGGGCAGGGGGATAGATCTGAATCAACCTCTTGTTTGGTTTCTCATCATTCTCTCCCCTAAAAACTCCAGGCTAATGACTATGTACATATGACACACATTTAAATTCCAGAGTAATGATGATACTTTCCATGCATCAGAGGACGACATAGAACATGGTCAGAGGGCCATTTTTTATTTCTTCAGAAAAATACAGTGCTATTATTTAAAGAAATTTCTTTGTTTTGGTTCATGTGTGTCCCCCCACCCTCCCCGTCCCCAGCACTTTAAGATGAATTTAATTGTCTTATGATCCAAACTGCTCACACAGTGCCATACCAGCATTCACGATTGTTTGAACAGTTGTTCAGCTATAGTTTTCTAAAGCACAGAGAAACTAATTCTGGACACTACTAGCTCAGAAACAGCAATGCAATTATTATATCTTGGAAGCTGGATTCCGTCTAAAAGCTGATCTGCCACAAGCAAAAGAAGAAAAATCTAGATGCTTTCATAACTGACCCCTTCACTCAATGTTCACAGACACTGAATACACTATAGGATCCTATTCCCTTTGCCAAGCCTCTAGTTTTGCTGCTCACAGACATATAATCAGTGTCCTAGCTCCTGAGAGGCTATCCAGTTGTCTGCCATTTCAGACTGCTCCTTAAGTAGGAAAGCATTAATGTACTACTCCTCTGCATACGGATGGAAGGAGGATATGAATGTCGCAAGGACGAGACAAGACATCCTACCAAAACCACCTGATAGTCTTGATAAAGAAACCTGTGGTTTTAAAGAGAGATTTCAATGTCTGCAGCCACCTGCACAGTCATTGTGGAAAAGACCATCCGAGTGTGAATTCCTTAAGCAAGCCTTCCAAATACACACATAGTTTCCAAATGTGCATGCAGTCAGAATGAATGTCACATTAGATCCTGATGGCTGGATAGGCAAATTCCCACTTAGAGCATATTCCTAGAGCTACAGCTCTGCACAGCCACACAGGATGAAGATGCAGATGTTGAATCCCGATGTTTGTGGATGCCTAGCTGAGTAGAAAATTAGGGTTAGGCAGCAGAGAGCTGGAATTATAGTGACCTTCACAATGCTTAAATCCTTTCGGGCATTTAAGCACCATTAAGGTTCTTGAGTTCTTGAGCTAAAATTCAAGAACTAAAGAGTATTTCTAAGTATGGATAAACATATGCATTAGTAAGGGAACAGAAGGTAATTCCCAGTTTTCTTTAAAATGAATTATGTGTAAAACACTCAGTTAATGTTTTTAGGTCACCCTAGTAACACAACCAACATTACCATAGTAGCATCTTATATGGAAAGACAGATCACTCCAACCTCATGAAAAGGTAATTCTACTTCTCTGACTCATGGCAATAAATCCACACTTGTGGAGCGAAATGGACAGTCACCAACCATCCTAAGCTTGCAGTGATGTCAGGTTAGTTGACTATTAAATGTGTCTAAATTTGAAAGAAGTCCCACAGTAAATGTCATACTTAAATTTATAATTCCCCCAGTGTTCAGCCTGTTTTGAGCAATTAGCACAAAATTACTGCCAGAGCTGTGATAGATTGCAATAAATAGCACTTTAAAAAGATACAGATGTTAAATGTGTATGTGCCTTCAAGAGTCATGTTAAACATTTAAAAATAACCTCAGTGACTATTGGTGCATTTAGGTTTTATAAGATCTAGGACTGGCAGAGGACTCTGTGGTTCTTGTTCTGTAACATACCCCACGTGTGATCTGGATTAAATTTCAGAGAAAAGTCTCTTTTTGTCCCTTCTAGACTTTGATGTAGTAAGAGTGAAGTGAGCTAAATTCAGAAGCAGGGTAAGCATATGGATCTCCAAAAACCTTGTGGGTCAAATTTAACAGTGACTGAATAGTGGTACAAACTATAATCCTGGTGTCTAAGAGAAGAAAATCATTGACATCAGTGGTTATTCTTCAGAGTATGCAAGAAGAAAATCAACTTAGAGGTAACATAACCTGTTCACAGACACATGGTGGACAGAGTGCCTCCTCACTACCTACCCTCCTCAGCAGCTAAGCTACAGTTTTAAACTGAAAAATAAATACACTCTCATCACAAGAGTGTCACACAAACTGTCCTAGCAGGGAAAGCTGAAGGCCAAGAGGCAAAGAGTGTTTCTTGTGTTCTGTCTTTCTGGATGAACAGAACTTGAAAGTATAACAGTAAAGAGTAAGAGAAGTTAGAAAACTACAGTTTTCCCTCTCCAGCTTTTTCAGTTTAGCCTGATCCTAGCCTCCCCTCCTTCTCTGGGCCCCCACTTTCCTTCTCAAAACACAAATCATGAGCACATCTATCAATGAATTCTCTCCTGCAGCTCCCAAGACTCCAAGCTCAACCCAGCACGTTACCAGCTCCTTCAAACTCATCCCCGTGCTGCTGCAGTCAGCATGCACTCCATAGCTTCTGTTGAGAGTCAGAGTGCATCATTAATGGCAATTATTCCAATCATAGATTGGTTTGGGTTGGAAGGGACCTTACAGACCATCTAGTTCCAACCCCCCTGCCATGGGCAGGGACACCTTCCACTAGACCAGGTTGCTCAAAGCCTCATCCAGCCTGGCCTTGAACCCTCCCAGGGATGGGGCATCCACAGCTTCTCTGGGCAACCTGTGCCAGTGCCTCACCACCCTCTCTGGGAAGAACTTCTTCCTGATATCTAATCGAACCCTCCCCACTTTCAATTTAACCCCGTTCCCCCTTGTCCTGTCACTACAGGCCCTTGTAAAAAGTCTCCCCCAGCTTCCTTGTAAGCCCCTTGGGGTACTGGAAGGCTGCAATAAGGTCTCTCCAGCGCCTTCTCTTCTCCAGGCTGAACAAGCCCAACTCCCTCAGCCTCTCTACACATGAGAGGTGCTCCAACCCTCTGAGCATCTGCGTGGCCTCGTCTGGACCCTGTATTTCATCAGGTGCCAATAGCACCTAATGCCCAACCAGTGAAACAGGAGAATTTAAGATTAAACAATTCTCCCCAAATATGTAGGTTATCTCCCCACACTTCTTCCTCTTCAGCATCTCCATTACACTTGTTTTGCATTCTTGCCGAGTGCTGAATTAGCTCAAGTTACTGCATTTTATCACATACTCCTCTTTTAGAAATAATTAACATACAATGAGAAACTTACACCATGACTTAAGTCAGTGTTAAACTTGTCTCAGTAAGCATTGTAATAAGCAGTGCTTAATAACCACATATGAGTTTGTGGCTTTCTTGTGCCATCAGACAAATAAAAAGTAATGGGCAATTCTTTGAATTGCTAAAATCCTGCCTAGAAGAAGACAGGCAGGGTAGAATGTTGTTTCAATTCCTGATTTATGAGTGGGAACCAGGGAGGTTAGATCACAAAGCGGTGCCTTTTTTTTTTTTTTTTAAATTTATTTTACATGGTTGGAAAACCCAGCCCATGAAACTTGCAGGGAGATCTACAGTATTCCACACATTCTCATTAAGTAGACCATTTCATTACTAAGAGTGAAAACTGTTTTAAGTAGGAAAAAAAGTCCCTTAATAAAAAAGTAATGAGAAGAGAGTCTGTTTTTTAAACTCTTGGCACTAATAAACCCACCACCTATTGCTATTGTTTTACAATACTAGTTTTAATTTTCAGTAAACTCTGACCACGACGTAACAGTTGTCACCAGACATAAGCAAACAAACCCCTGTAACAAGGAGCACACTGAGTCTGAGGTCAGCTTCTTAAGCCTTGGAATAGATAGAAAGCTTCTTAGTAACTCAGCTTGCATCAATCTGCTAAGAAACAAACCAAGGCAAAGTGATGCCGTTCAGCCTTTCAAACAAATTCTGACCAATCTCGACCTTAATCTGGAGAGTCCGTGCTTTAGTTCATCTCCCAGAGGTAGGTGTAATTTTCTTGCTAATATATATCAGAAACTTTCTCCTGCCTGTAAGTTTTTAGATGGTTACACAGACAACTAGTGAGCCAAAATCATAGACTGAAAGTGCACAGTCAGTTCAGAAAAATCTGGATTCATTTTCCATAAAAAGCTCAGGGGTAGACATTTCTTCATAAAGAGAGGTAAGAGGATTCTCTTTGGCTCTACTGTCATGAACCTCCATTTACTTAATAGAGCAAAACACAGAACATAATTTTACCAGAGTAAAAAAAAGGCACATGATTGCAAACATCCCTTGCAGGGAGGTGCCAGCGGTACTTACTGGGTGGAATGATACAAGAAACTGAAGTTCAGCTCTGGGACTTATATACTAAAATCCTGAGCTGGTAAAGATGGGAGATCATGCCAAAAAGCCATGAGACTAATTAGAGCAGAGGGAAATCTAACTGCTTTTTAAATAGGAACAGATATAAACAGCAACATAATCTGCAGACAAAATGTCAGAGAAAAATGTAAGAAGAGAGAAAAATTATTTCAGGGCCTCCTCAGAAATTAACATTCCCAGAAGATGATTCTGAGAGAGGATTTCCCTGAAATACCCCCACTTCTGACAAATCATAGACCAGCGTGCACAGACTCTGGAAGAAGGTAGTTTCTTGCATCTCTCTTGACTTCTCTAAGGAAATAGTCACCATTCACAGGAATGAAGCTAATGAAGGGAAAAGTTAGGGCCCCTGGACAAGCAGAGGGGAAGAACTGGTTCTTTTTGTAAGCAACATGAACGATGAACGTTTATGCCCCTAACAACAGGGACTTCAGTACAAATGAAACTGATGGCTGTTTCCAACAGATACAACAAAAGGCAAAATTCAGTTCTTGCACTCTAGTCTTTTACTAGTCCTCTAATAAGCAGCTTGGTTCTTGAACATAATTTCATCACTCAAACCCAGAAATGCCTTGCTCATAGAGAGACCTTTTAATTCACACATAGGCATAGCACTTCCACTGCTTCAGCATGAACTGTGAGCATGCTATGAGTAGCACAACACCGAACCACAAAGCTTTGGGGTATTTCATTTCTAGTACGGATAGCAAGAAATAAGATAAAGCCTAAACACAGGGTTTCTATTCACTGTCTCCTTCTATGAAATGTGGTATTTCCAGTATGAGTTTCTCAATCGAACCTTCCCCAGATTGGCTCCTGTGAACAGCTCAAAGGCTGTTCAAGTAAACCAGATACTTGCTGGTGATAGTAGGCAATACCAAGCAGAAGTGAAACAAGCTTTCAAATGCACTTTACTCACTGCAGCTCCATTCCTTCTCCCTCCACTAACTAAAGATAAGACGGTGCATTAACAATTAATATACAGGTGTAACTAGCCTTTCCGTTTCCTCTTCCATCCTCCAAGCAAGGACAATTCTTTGAAACATTGCGTGTTTTGCTTCTTAGATTAACTCAGCACTGTGTCGGCAAGTGGCAAGTACTGGTGCCAAAAGGATGCAGTTACTACGCATGGCTTGTGCAAGACCTTTACATATTTCTTGTATTAAACTGTGAGTCTATCTTGCATCATCTTGATGTGATTCTAGTACTTTAGCTAATTTGAAACAGCATTGCTTGTAGTAAGCCATACGGAGTTTGGCTTTTTAATGGTAAGCCAACATTAAGCAGATACTCAGACTAGTCACACCAAGGCGGCTGGAATTTCTATCGGAACGATGCTTATTCTCTTTTAACAGCACTGGTTTTGGCTGCTTTTGGCAGCCCTTGTCAGAAGGAGCTCATTAAAGCTCAACACATTCCCAAAAGTCATAAACCGAATCGTGGAGGCTTGGAAAGCGGTTTATACGTTTTCTATTTTTACCTCACAATAAAAAACTTGGTTACTTTGGTCCAGAGCCTGCAACAGGTCGCCTCACGATGGCTCAGGAAGGTGCCGTGCCCCCTCGCTTTCAGAGGCACCCCCCGGGCCGGGTCCAGGCAGCCCGGCGCGCAGGACCGGGGCCTTGCGTGTCCTCTCCCCCGGTGCCCCCCCAGGAAGGGGCGCCCGGCTGAGCACGGGGCTCTTCATCGCAATCCCCAAACTCCAGCCTCCAACC
>NW_010248247.1:90904-103232 GCF_000690775.1 Eurypyga helias | reverse complement strand
GAACTTGCTAAGGGAACATTCAATATAACATTCAATTCAAATAAGCGTGATGGTTTTGGTTTGTTTTCAACTTCCAACCTTTTGAGCAGCAGCATAACTTGTAAGGGACAGCATCATGGGCTCTGAGGACGGGAATAGCCAACTGCAGGTCAGAGGGAAGAGGAAAGCCTTGAGAAGGTGCACAAACTGACCCAAAACCAGCCCAGGTACCCGAGCGATGAAGGGCTGGAGGACAGAGCTGCAGAGAGGTCTCTCCTCCTGACCACAGCCTTCCTCCAGGATCCAAAAGGAAGAGGCACAGCCCGCTTCTACAGAAGTGCCAGCGCCTCTTTCTCCTTAAACAACTGTCCCAAGTTCTCTCCTCTGGCTCAGCTAAAGCGAAGCCTAAGCTCGATCCAGCAGACTAAGCCTGTTACAGAAGGTGAATGGCCCATGCTCTGTAGCGGCTGCAGTGACATACCCCACGAGCGCTGCTTGGGCAAGGGGCTACCTGGCTCGTGATGACATCTGCACAAGCCCGTGCCCTGCAGAGCCGCTCGTTTGCTTTCTGGGTTCTCCCAAGTCTTTGCTCCTTGCACCTCATGCAAGCTCAACACTCCTCCAGCTCGGCTGGTCCTCGAGCACAGTCCCTGTCACTTGCTCCCAGCTCACATGCTTTTTGTTTTCCAATTTTATTATTTTTAAGGGAAAGATTACCAGGAAAAAGCCGGGAAAAGTGCTCATTCCTAAACACTGCCTAGTGCACATGGCTGCTGCTGCCCTTTCCCACATGCCCTTGCCCTGGGCTTACTGGACAGTATTTCTGAGGTTAAAATTTCATTCCAGGTTCAAAAGTGCTGAGGTTTAACCCATCTCCTCTCGAGGCTTCAAAACCAGCTCCTCTACCTTACGTACACACCAGGAAACAGCTAAGACTGAAAGCAGAACACTCCATCTCCACACTGCCCATGATGGAGCACGGCCTCAGCCTAACACAGCACCGCAGTCAAATGCCATTTCCTTTCCTCCCGTGAGCACCAAGGGAAACTCTGCAGCTCAAAACGTCCCAAGCAAACAAGACCCCAAAGATGTGCCCGTCCCTTATTCCACACACCAGATTTTGTTAGGGTCTGAGCACCAGCTACTGCAATGCCTGGAGAGGCGGTCAGTACTCGGCAGCTCCCGCTGCTGGGAACGTAACACACCAGGACGTGGCCCCAGTAAACTACCAGTAGCAATGCTGGCAGTATTAAGTAAAAAATAATACTCTGCCATGACTTGGTAGCAGAGTGTTTAAGTGAGCAGGGACAAGAAATACCACTTTAATGGTTCTCCTGACTGCATAGCCGCTAACAGCTTGACAGTATCCATCAATTAAAATCTATTCCCAGCCACACTAGCGATGGCCACAGCAGACTGCACAGCTATTTTTGGCACATTACAAATATGAAGTGGTTAAAAATACGCATCAAAAGGGCCCAAGATATTACCCATCCAATTATACTTGTAACAGAATCTTTGTGTCTCCTGTTCCTCAACTTGCCCACTTCATAAACAACTGGCATTCAGGCAAAATCACGCTCTGTGAAGTTGGCACACAGGTTCCACTCAATTTAGCACATCACAGTCTGTTTGTGAATAATGTCTTCAAATACCTGCAGCACTGCCTCAAAACATACACTTCCATGCAAACACACACTCCAGCAGACTTCCAGTACGGCTATTCCTACCAGGCTCTGCAGCTGACATACAGGCGGTGGAGGTACAACTACCTCCTCTACCAGGTGGAGGTACAACTACCAGGTGGAGGTACAACTACCAGGTGGAAGTACAACTACCAGCGCAGGATGGGCAATGACATACCAGCTACCTGCACTGGGGCGTCTGAGAGGAAACAGCGGGGCCTGGGAAACAGTACCCTTGAAGTTGGCAGAGTTTTTCACCTGTATCTGTCTTCACACTAATGGCATATAGGCTATAAATGAAAATAACTCTTAGAGAGAAGTCTTAACAATGAAAAATAACAGTTTTGGAGGTGCCTCACAGCAGCAGCAAGGAAGCTGTGGTCTTTGAAGAGCCTGCGGGCAACTGACGGAGAGGGGGGTAAACGATTATTTGGCTGTCATGGGGGGAACATGCCTCGGAGGCCTGGGGTAGGTTCTTTCATCTGCCTCCCACACCGTACTGAGCGCACGCAAGGAAACGCTAACTGAAGCCTTCGGTTTCTTTCAGTACCGGAACACCTCTCCCTGCAAACTCCACACGCTTTTCACGCACTCAAAACTAACGTTCATGCCGTTATAACTGACCTGGTAATACGACTTTTATGGTAGTGCTGCCTGTGTTGTCACTGCTAGAGGAAAGATGAGTAAAGGTCTTGTAAATCCCGCAGGAGGAAATTAGCTGGAGTACCTTCCCTTCAAGTCAGCTAAATGCCATGGATGTGGATAGCTGACGAGGGGCAGGGCTTGCTCTCCCTGCCATCCCCATGCAGGGGCTTCAACGGGCTGAGTTTCGGAGTGGAAGAGAAAAGCCAGAAGCGTTAGATCTTTAACAAAGGCCTTCAGACACCCACTGCCCTGGGCTATGTCCAGGCACAAACACACATCTGTCCCCACAGCCACAGAGGCACTGGCACGCATTGGATCTCAGCTACGTTACACAGCTGGGTCAGACTTCGAAGCCTGGATAAACAGACGCATCTCAAAGCTGAGATTTCACCTATTCCATCACTTTGCCCAAAAAACCCTCAACCAAAAGACAATCTGAGCACAAAAGCATAAAGCTTTGGTAAGGGGGAGTGGATGCTTCCCTCCTACTCCTACTGACACCCTGAGAAGGATGTCTCTGCAGATATTCCCTCGTTTGCTTGCTGAATGGGAGCAAGGACACTTGTCCAACCTCCCCCATTTAGCCCCCACCCCCCTTACACTAGCAATTTTCTCCTGTGCCTGTAGAAGACAGAGTCCAAAAGCTCTCGTATGTCAGCTAGGGCAGTGGAAGCCCTGAGCATTTCTGAATCGCGGGTTTATCCAAGAGACGTCCCCTGCCGTGACGCTTCTGCCTCCTCGCCTTATCTGCTGCCTACCGCAGCCGTGAGGAGTCACGTGTGCAGAAGCTGACTGATAACTCCGGGTGCATCACACAGGTTGGGAATAAAAGGAAAACAAACCCCAGGAACAGAACACCGCAATTCTTTCTAGATGTTGCAGTCATGAGCTGAGCCTTAGAAAGCACTCGTTTGGGGCTGGTGGGGGGTTTCAGTGTAGCAGATGCACCGCTAAAGAGCTGGCAGCCCTCAGCATGTTTAATAAGTCATTAGCCTTGTTCACATTTCAGAGAGGTAAAGGAAATACTAAAAGAATGTAAAATGAAGTGCTTCCAGCAAAACCCCACATCAACGGCATGGCGGTTTAGTAAACCACAGGCGGTGTGTGTGTCCCCAGAGGGGGTACGTGAGTCACCCCAGTAAATCCCAGCAGCAAGCAGCAGCCCTGGGCCCGGGCAGTTCCCATCAGAAGGAGACCCTTGTGTCCTCCCTTCTCGCTCCCACCAGCTCACAACCGCTCAGAAGCGGGCTTGAGAACATCCACAGCCTGAGCCTGGCAAGCCTGGCAGAGCACTCCCCAAACTGCTTAGCCAGGAACAGATTGATTCTCGGGGACTTTCTGGGAAGGGCCCTGTCGTGAGTTAATTGAGATGCTACACCTTCCATGCTCTCAGGAAAATTGGAAACGAGGAGTGTTCTTTGCTCATTAACCGGCAAAGAACCTTTTTGTTTCAAAGGATCAATAACCTGCTTCTGTTCACAGCTTGATTTTAGCGTGACCAAAAAGACCGCGCGTGACGCCGGCGCTACACACGAGCGGGACTGCGGTGAAGAGAGCGACAGCTCACTGCTCTTCAGTCCACCTCGCGATGCCGCACAGACCCAGCGGTACAGAGCACGCACCCATCCGCGCAGACCGGAGAGAGGCAGCGCATCCCTCCACCCCTGTTAACTTTGATTTAGATCGCAACTCACTGCCGTAACAAACTCATCCTCGGCGCGCCGGTGCAGCGCTCCGTGCAACGGAGCCCCGGGGCTGCCGATGCTGGCTACCACCCTTTGAGCTCCTCCTCTTCCCCCGTGTCCCCCGGATACTGTATTTAGCACGGATGACGCCTGGTGACCTTCCAGCTCTCGGCGAGAAGGCAGCCTTGTTCCTAATTTGAGGGAAGCTAATGAAACATGTCTGGAAAAGCATGCCACTCCCACCGAACTGCAAACCCACCTGCTTCTTTTATCTGATAACAGTCACCCCAAAAAGCAGGCGTTAAGTTATTACAAGTGCAATTACAGCAGCAGTCCCACAGACCCAATTTTGTCCTGCCCAGTATTCATCGTTTAGATTGAGAAAATAAAACATTTCCTTGCAGCCTTCCTAACCTGGCATAAAACCACAGCAGGTACGTTCCACTGGGCACACAGATGAGACTTGCAACTCCCCAAGGGGCTGATACTATGCATAAAACACCACAGATTAGAAACATTAACAATACGGTTGAAATACTGATTTCTTTTCTACATGAAAAATAAAATTTTCATCAGATTACTGTCTAGGAGACTGCAACCACCAGTTAAGATTACTGTTAAATATGTTCACTAAATCGCTTGGTTTGCCAAGGCGTATTTTCCATCACATGCACTGCAAAAAGGTTTACGCTTCCAAGAACAGCAAATAAAAAAGTATCCACAGAAGCTTAAGTAAATTAATAATAAATTAAATATATAGATGCCTACTTGTGAATCTATAGGATATTAGAGGGCTTCTTCAACAGCAACTGGAAATAGTCAGCCGCAGCGTCCCCATCCTTGTAAAACAGGGCTTGACCGAGACAGGGATGGGAAAGCCACAATCTCACAGCTGCCTGTTACTGCAGATTGAGTTATCTGGATGATGCACCATATTGGCGGGATCACGAGGGTGAAGACATCAACTCCTCTTCCTGGCATGTGCACACACCTATCACTAGTATTAGAGGATCCTACTGCATGCGCAGAACACACAGCAAGGCTCACACCGGGGGGGAATCCTGGGACAACCCCCTCGCTTGGGAAATCAAGGAGAAAAGTTCACCGTTTGAGTTAATCCTGATGCTGAATGAAACACCGCCTGGCATCCCGCACCGCGAAGACAAACCAAGCTGGTTAACCCTTCCCTCGCTTCACCAGATGGCAACAGCTCTGCGAGGGCTGGCACAGGCCGAGCGCCTTCACGCCGGGCTGAGCCGCGGGGTCATCGCATGCCTGGCGCCAGCGTCCCCTCCAGTCACCCCCACAGCGTTACGCAGCGTGCTTTCTCGGGAAGACGGAGAGGCCTGCGACACCTGAGCAAAGCTGCCAAGACAGCAGAGTAGGAACTGGAAAAGGGCAAACCCTCCCTTTTCAGAAGCAGGTGTGGATGGACGCCCTTAACACAACCTGAATCTTCCAATCCCAAACACTGTTGGCTCCTTGAAGCACGCCAGCATGTCAGAAGTGGATGTCACTGTTTTATTTTTAAAACCCGCTTTTGGTGTCCTCTTTGCTGCCCTGAGAGTTTCTCTTCCTCTCCCAGATTCTCAGCGGAGATCAATCTGCATCTTTTCCGCTCACACTCCCCGACGGACACGAGTCGTGTCACCGGAGCCGCTCGCTCTACGCTTACCTATCGTTCTGTATTCCCAAGGGCTGGATCTGGTAACAACCCTGAACACATGCTTCTGTCTGAAATTAAAAACTAGGAGAGGACTCGCAGAATGGCAGCAGGCATTAAGAGCCCACTTGGTGGAAAACAATCCACCTCAATCAGAGCGTGCATCACCCGAGCTGAACGAGACCGTGAGATTCGCAGCGAGCGCCTTCCTCTGCCTGCACTGACCGCATCAAGCAAAGTGGATGGAGCCGCCTGAGCTTTCCATACTGGGTGTTCTTATATCAGGAACCACTTCCCACACTTGGCCTAATACAGCCCATTGCCTACAAGGAATCACTCAGCCCGTTAAAATCCCCGTGTTTGGGTCGGAATGAGAGGCCTGTGCACTCCTGGCACCACTTAAAAGCAGCAGGATGCAGAACCTGTGGATGCTGGATGAGGCTTGGAGCAACCTGGTCTAGTGGAAGGTGTCCCTGCCCATGGCAGGGGAGGGGACTGGGTGGGCTTTAAGGTCCCTTCAGCCCAAACCATCTGCGATTCGATGCCTCATCGGGCTGTTAGAGCACCAGTGCCCGGGCCTGCACCAGCTCCGTAACTCACGGCACCCCGACCTTGGCCGAGAGCCCGCCGGGGCCAGCACCCAGCTGAGCCAGTGCAGCCACCCCAAGTTTGCCAGGTGAAGGGAGACGGGCTCGAAGCAAGCATCTGGTCAGCCTGTCCCCCTCCCCACTGCTCTGGGTCCTCAGCCACCCTCACCAAGCAGGTTTTCAAGACCCAGACACCCAGACATCTAACACCGCACAGGCTGGCTTTAAAACTTCTTCCCATTAGGTTTCCCTTCCCTCTGACTTTCATTCAGGCTCCCGAAATTCCAGGGTGGTAAAACCCAAAGGATTATTGTTCAAAGTCATACAAAGCATCTGTGAGTGGGCCAACGCCCATCCCTCCCCTGGCCCAGCAGGCTGGGTCGAGCACAGGGCTCTGCTCCAGGATCGATGGCGTTAATTTATCCTGGTACATTACAGAGGGAACAACCTTATTTCAAAATTCCTTCATGCCAGCTCCCAGCCTGAAGCACTTTTAATTTTTTCCCTTTTAAGAACAGCTGACTTATCAAAACCAGTTTTTTCTAGCAAAAAACCACAAGCTAAGCCACATTATTGTAATTGAAGCAATTAATTACTTTTATGCCTTTCTTTTTAAGGGAGATCTTTAATGCAGGTAATTCTGACTAAAAGAGCCAATTTGAACTGCTCCATCATTTAAAGGACGATTATATAAATTAATTTAGAAAGAACAGGATGGAGACAAAAGGCATAAAGGGAAGCATGCATAGATGCGTATTTCCTCTGTGCTCCAGCTGGGAAGTATCAAACCGATATGCCCAAGTTAAAAGTGGGGAGACGGGTGATCTAGTTTTGGGGTCACTGGCAGGAAAGCACCTTGCCACGGTTTACCGGCACTTAGCAAAGCCGTGGGTCAGAGCAGCAAAGGGGAGCAGCTGCTCTGCTCCTGCCCTTTTGGACTCATATAAGGCAAGAATTGCCCTTACATCAGCGGAGCACCACAACGCCTCTAGTTTCCCAGAGCCTCGGAAATTCCAGCTTACTGTGGCCAGGAATACAGTCACTAGATACTAGCTGCTGAAAACATTTCGTCTATTACTAATACCCTGATGTTTCCCAATGCCCTCGCATCTTCCTGATCCCTGCTATAAATCCAGCCACAAGGAGGGTCCCTGTGAGGAAGAATCAAAACATCCATACTGTAAACCAGCCAAGACTGTCAAAACCAAACTCAGCATGAGCTAGAGAGATCACGACCCACCATGACAAAACAAAATGCCGCCAAGCAGCAGCAGAAAAATACAGTAGCTGCATGAATCCAAAACCATCTTGGCACTGGGATGGCTGATTAGATCTCTGTGTACAAGACACCAGAGACATTAAGAGGAAAGACGTTTAGATTAAGTGCCTGCATTGTGGTAACTGATGCTACCAGATCTGCAGCCCATGCCTGCGTCAAGCAGCACCAGCCCACCAGTGGCAGAGCCTCCCAGCACAAGGACAACGCTGGGGTTTGAAGCACACAGATTCCAAGGTGCGAGAAAACTTGCAGAAGTCATTATTTTCCTGTGTCCCACAGCAGAAATCATTCACAGGTCTGCCTGTTCCCTGAGCTCAGAACCAGGTTTTGGAAAGGTGCAGCTCACCCCAAGGACGCATGGTTCAGGTTTCCACCACCTCAGATCTCAGACTGTGCATCACCCGGTGATGCTGTATTAACCAAAGCTGAACTGCTATCAGGCCTTTCGCTAACACTCCATTTGCAACTTCCTCTCCAACTATGGATTCAGGAGCCCCCCTGTGAACGTCTCACTTCCAGAGCATGTCATGGATTCGGAATGGAAAACAGTCTCTGTGCTCTCCTGTTTATCCCACCCATGACTGATCCTTACCAGGGCATCTTCATCTATTTTTTACAGCAGCAGCAGCTTGGGCCTACAGTAAGCAAACAACAGGAACAGAAGTACATTTTTTCACTTTAGCTGAAGTGTGGTTGCTCGGGACAAAAGGCCTCCAGGCCTGACTACACGTACCAAACGGCAGAAGATTGGCCATCTGGAAATATATGGTTTTGTACTCCATCGTATTTGTCAAGGCAGGTCAGATGCATAGATATGTCAAGATAGATTTTAACCAATACAATGGACTAGCTCTGAAAATACACTTTCTGATTCCTTCCATTCCTGTGGCTGCATCAATGGCTGTGTTAACGCTATTTCATCCCTCCTGCTGAGAGGAACTGGAGGGAAACACACTGGTGTTTCTCTAATCTTTGAAATACTGGCATTTTCCTCCACTATCTTCACACCTACCCTCCATCTCACCACCTCTGTCTCGGAGAATACGCCAAGAAGGGTGGTGGAGCTGTCCACGTGCGAAGACCCAACCAGAAGCTTCTCCTAAAACAAAGCCACTCGCTGTGTCTGTGTACAAAGCGAGAGCACATCCGCACAGACTGAAGGAACGCAGCGAACAGGAGCCTCAGAAGAACCTCAAAACCTGTACCGATCAACAGCAATATATTAAAGCTTTGTGCTATCCCAATATTCTCTCGTCCCAGATGAAACACGGAATAGGGCCTGTACCAACACACCCAAAGGGAAACAAGACGCTGGTGAGTCAGCTCTGAGCAAGAGACTGAGATCTCCAACTTCAGTAGCTTACCTCAGACACAAAAAACAAGGGAAGGAAAAACAGAAACAACACTGTCTTCTGACAAACTCACAACAGGTTACTACCAAGTTCAGTTCTCCTGAGACCTGACCTGGTGTATTAGCTCACACACCTCCTTGTATTTTGCTATCGCCAGTTCACAACCCAAATCTCAGCTGCCACCTAAAAAGGAAGAGGCTGGACTAAAGGGCCTGAACACACAAGAAAAAACAAAGGTGTGGGGATAAGGTGACTGATGGAAATAAATCCCATGCATGAGGACAGCCTTCCTTCCCATCTAGAATCAGTTCACTGCCAACTCAGCGAGATACTGTTCCAGCTCTTCTTTACACAGGAGACCGACTTCAGAGCAGCTGCCACCGGGAGCACTCAGGGGCCTCTCACACATCCCTTCTGCAAGTTTTTGTGCCAGGAAGGTGCTGATCTGACACCTCCAGCTTGCCAGAGGGCTACACCTTTGATAAATGGCACGGAGTATCACACGTACTCCACGTTACCCTCAGCAGCCAACACGCACCTCTGAACGTAGGGTCTCCATAGATGATGCTTCCCTGTATCTCAAGCACTTAAGCATTTCTAGAGACTAGTGGAAAGGTCAGGTTGGAGAGACGTGTATGACCTGAGAATTGTCAAAAAACAACTGACTTCACTGCAGTTTAAGCTTATGCAAACCATGCTAAGTGCAGTTCTTCCCCCACTTTAATGAATTAGCATATAATGCAAATTAGAAGGGAGTTGTCGATAATCACAGCACATGAGACAGGTTAGTATCAGACATCCAAAAAAGCCATTTAAACAAGAGAAGAATTCAGCACCAAACGGAATCCATCACTTGTGACTTCACCTACAGCGCAGGAAGGGAGCTACAGAACCTGAACATGGGCGAGCAAGCACAGGCTTTGCAGGAGGAGCAGCCCCAGCAAGGAAAACCCAGCAGGCAACAATCATTTAAAACTTATTCTGCGAAGCAGGTGACACCTGAAACCAAAGTACTTCTATTTGCAAGTTGTGTTAAAGAATGTAAGACAGCATCCCCAAACTGGTCCACAGAGAAAGCCCAGAAGAAAGAGGCCTTTGAAAGCAGGGAAACAGCTGCAGAGGTGTCTCTGCTCTTCCACTTTGAAGTTGTAGATAAGGGTGAGCAGTGTAAAACATGACTATTATCAGCTCTGGCAGACAGAATTTGACGTGCAAATCCAATTCCTTCAACATACCCCTCTGCATATGCGCATCCCTCAGCCAGCTTAACCAATGCTGGAGCCTCGCACAGAAAACGACAAGAATTGGTTTCTGAACAAAAAAAACCCGCAATGGAAAAGGCAGAGAC
This sequence comes from Eurypyga helias, assembly GCF_000690775.1. Classification (NCBI taxonomy): domain Eukaryota; kingdom Metazoa; phylum Chordata; class Aves; order Eurypygiformes; family Eurypygidae; genus Eurypyga; species Eurypyga helias. Next base: position 93,009 of record NW_010248247.1, on the reverse strand, counting down.
TGCTCCTAAAGCAATCCTATGTGTAGTCAGTGATCTTTCCCACCATCATTTGTCCAAATGCTTGCTTAAACTGGGAAAGCTCAGCATCCTGCCTAAGAGTGGAGGAAGGGACACAGTGTTTGAAAAAGGACCACAGACGTCCCACTTCTTACAACCTCTGACATCATTTGAACGTTCGTAAAGTCTCCTTTCCCTGCCCAGCAGACGTAGTATCCACTGGTTTACAATCTATATGGTCGCTTATGTTTTGGGCCACGTCCAGAAGGTACTCCTAAGATAACCAGGATCTCTCCCAGCTTTCAGCCACCGGCGTTACACTAATTTGCACGGGATCTGTCTTCCAAACAACTCTTCAGCTTGCAGGTATTGGATGTTTTTGCTAACAAGCCTGTCTTCTTCTTCTGAAGCCTTTTCACCCAGGACAGAAATAGCTAAATATTAATTTCTTCCTGTTTAGTACCCTTTTGGGATTTTTCCCACACTGTGTCCCTCGAGGCGCAGCCCACACAACCATCGCCTTCGCACAGGGTTCTCTCTCTGCCTCAGAGTGGCCAAACACCAAAAGAAAGGCAAACTGTGATAAAAAGGACATTAAAACATGATCAGGGGAATTTTCAGCCTAAAAGCATCTTCCTCCTTGGCTTACAAAGCTATCCTACATATTCATGCAACGCTCTCTCCTATCCAGCAAATAGAATTAATCATATTAATGCACGGAAAAATAAGATTAGCCAGAAAGCGGTATATGAAATCTAATCATGTTTTATTGAATGAAACATGAGTGGGAGAGGTCATGAGGCCCTTTCACCGTAATCTGTCGCAGAAGCCTAGCTCCCTGCCATGCTCCCGGCAGCGGAGCGGGTCGGGAAGCACCGCGCACACCGGACAGGCAGCCAGCGACGAGGAGCCAGTTCTGCCGGCTCCACCCTGAGCTGCACCGTCTGGAAGGAGCCGCACGTGTTGTCAACTAAGTCCTCAGCTGATGAAAGCCAAAGTGGTCTGTACATTATTCCTCCCAGCTGGGATACAGCTGAAATCCAACCTTCCCTACCAGAAATATATGCAAAACTACAGAACAGCTTTAAATACCACCTTAGCCTGATCAGCCCTTTCTTCCAGAATTCCCCCTTCTGCAGTGCTACAGGCCAAGGAGCTCTAGGACAATGTGCAGTACAACTCCCCAGAAATTACCTTGTACAAAGCATTATCAACCCTTTAACTTCACTTCAAAACAGCCATCAGGACGCTCACCAACCCTCTGCATCCTCACTAGGGCAGCAATCAGCTCTACCCCCCAGCTACCATCAGGAACTGAGTGCTCCAATACTGTGCCAGCTGCCTCCCATCAGGGGGAAATCAGCTCACTGACCTACAAATCCCTGCTCTTCCTATCTCAGCTTCACATTAGAATAAGGCCTGAAGTGCCGCACAAGCTACAAAGGCTGGAACATCCCAGAGAGCTGGGGCTGTTCAGCTGGAGAAGAGGAGGCTGAGAGGGATCTTATCAATGCTTATCCATATCTAAAGGGGGGGTGTCAGGAGGGTGGGGCCAGGCTCTTCTCAGTGTGTCCAGGGACAGGACGAGGGGCAGTGGCCATGAACTGGGAAACAGAAGGTTCAGCCTGACCATGAGGAAACCCTTCTTCCCTGTGAGGGTGACAGAGCCCTGAACAGGCTGCCCAGAGAGGGGCTGGAGTTTCCTTCCCTGGAGACTTTCCAAAGCCCCTGGACTTGTTCCTGTGTGATCTGCTCTGGCAGGGGGGTTGGACTGGACCCGAGGGCCCCCTCCCCCCCCCTTCCACTCGGTGACTCTGTGTAAATAGGGATTCCAAAAGCCACTTCATAGATTTTTTTTTTTTTTTAATTAATTCCCAGTCCTATGGAAAACACTGCCATGGAAGGAAAGCATCTGAGTATTATAGATAAAGTATCCATTAGGTAACTAGCTTTTACAGTAAGGAAGCTTAATTCATTGCACAGGACAAGAAAACTTTCCAACTTGCACTGTCCAGGCTTTAACTAGTGAGGAGAAGTTATTTCAAGGCACAGAATTCAAGTCTGCAGCCTTGTGCATGCACCAGGGCAGGATAATGCTTGTCAGCTTC
>NW_010248247.1:72340-90887 GCF_000690775.1 Eurypyga helias | reverse complement strand
GGGGGGGAAATCAAAAAGGAAGTGGCAAGTGTGAGATGAAAATAACTGTAAAGCAGGCATCAGGCAATCTGTTGCAGAGAACCCCTGTGAAGAACGGCAGCTGCCGGGGAGCAGGCGGGAGAGCTCAGCTGAGGGCCCATTCTCGGCTCCCACCGCCTTGGGCAGGAGTTTACGGCGATGGAAGTCTGCGGGATTCCTGCCAGCAGCCTCCCACCACCCCGTACTGGCGGAAGCAGCACCAGTACAAGCAGCAGCATCAGATACAGACCCAGGGCTCCTGACTGCAACGCGGTGGCAACAGGAACGCGCTTTCTAAGTGACGATACGCTAAAGCTTGATTCCCGATCCCTTTGGAGCCAAAGTCTTTCTATTGACTTGAGTAGACATTGAGTGATGTCTGAGATGAAAATACACACTGAAAGCCCCAAGACAGCTATCTAGGGATCAGAAGCTGCTTTGATATAAAGAAAACAGGTTGGTTCATTAGAAGCACATACAGCGAAGAGTTTTTCACTAACCAACGTTATCATCATCTAACAGTGACCTTCAGGACCACTGGTCCTCTGATCTCCTACTGGGAGAGCACAAGATGTGTGAATGGATTAGCCTGCCCACTGGTACGAAATAACTGGCATCAGGAGGGAAGCACAAAGCAGATCTCGCATAGGAGAACTTTAATGAGCATCAGAAACCACTGAGCAGATAGACGAGGGTGGTGGGGAGGGAAGGGTCAGTGCAGATAATGACAAGGAAGAAGTCAGAACAGAGGAGCCGCTGAAACGCAGGGGATGTTCTTCCAAGCATTCCTGGCCCTAACTCAGCTCTGCACAGAAACACAGCGACGAGAGCACTCCTGCAACGCTTCTCCAGAAAGGGCTGTTGGGTCTCCAGGGTTCAGCTCCAGAAAGGAATTACAGAATTAAGTAGAGGAACCTTAAATTCAGGGATCCTCAGTTCTCCTCCCCAGCTCACCGAGGCACACGATCCCTCTTGGTTTTACCCATTGCCCAGCGCATGTACGGCAGCACTTCTGAGCCAGAGCAAGATGCCCGCGCTGCCTTCACATCTGGTCCTGTTGGGCTAGAAAAGTATCCCAAAACAACATGTGTGCACACATTAAGGCATGGTCCCTTGCTTTTAGGAAATGAAGAGACAAAGCTAAAAATAAATTCTCCCTAAATTACGTGCAAAAAGGTCCTAAGGCAGAGAAGGGAAGCATTTGGGCAAGCAGAAGGAGCAAAACACAGCCCCAAGGCTGAGCGGGCAAAATGAAGATGAGACACTGAAGGGCAGGAACCAGATCCAGACACAAAGAGGCTCCATCCATTTGGCACTTACTCACTCGCTGCCCTGCTTCTCCCCCTCCATTCACTCAGCACAGGATTATTAACAGAAAATCAAGGAAAAAATGTTTTCCAGAGGAAAAGGGAAGGGAAGGCTAAGGGAGCAGGAGGGCAAGAGGGGCGACATGCCAGCTGATGCACCGCCCCCCAAAATTAAGACTTCTGTTCCCTAAGGTAGAATAATTAACTCCAGAGGAGGTCCATAGGGACAAAATACACCACAGACCAAGACTCTGCATTCATATTGCAATTCAGCACCTGCTTGTGCCCTCCTGAACAAAATACACATCTGAGGCAACAGAGGAGAAAGGGGTTTTTAGGGGACCGTGAAAGAGCTTAAAAAAATACAAGGGGGTGGGTAGCATCTGGAGATTTTCAGCCTTGTTTCTTTCTTTCAGGGGTAAGACTTTGAATTTTCAAAAACGTAGCCACAGCAAAAGCTGCAATACGAAATAAAGAAACTTAATTAAGTTTGAGAGGCAATGCACCACAGTGGATGGTAATTCAGAAGGGTGGGCACAGGCTGCAGTGCACAGAAAAGGGATGAGTGACCACAGCGGTTTCCATTCCCAAGCTCTAACGCCGTTTCCATAGGTTGGGCTAAGCAAGCTCAAAATCTGGACAGAAAAATAAAGACCCAGTGGCAAACGAAGGAAGTAATTCAAAAGCAAATCATGTTCCCAGGTCAACAGGCAGCTTCTCAGCGTGACAGCGTGAGCTGCTCTGCCCGGTAACATTGCTGAGCTCAAGCTAAAAAGGTTATATGAAATAAGGTTACAGAGGGCAAGGGGGAAGGAGGTTAATTGCTGCACTAGAACCTAATACAAGGCTAAAGAACAACCCAAAAAGGTTCTGACCTCTCACGTACTGTAGCATTTTTGATCTGAAAAACACACTACGATACAGCAGCAACAGGAGCACCTTTCCTAGCTAAAATCCCAGCCCCTCCTATCAATTTGGATTCTCATGATCTACCAAATACAGCTGCAAAATAGCTATAAGAGGTCTGAAAAGCCTCATTATTAAAGAAGCCATCTACAACTCAAAGTCATTTTCCCATCTGAAAATTAGAAACATCTAATGAACCTTCACAACACGCCAGGCAGCCTGTCACAGTCAGACAAATGAGACACTTGTTAGTGTTATCTCATAGAATTAATTCACCCTGCAGGAGCAGAGGTTCCTAAACAGTTTCCTGGGTGGAACAAATAGCCATGGAGCACCAAACACTGTTCCGGGGGGAAAGACCATCACTAGCTGCTTACCTGGTTGGCAGACAGACTGGAGCTTAACATCTCCCCTTCACTCTCTCCTATTTTCCTACTCAACAGCGTAAAAGACACCTTATAGGGCAAACATTTCCACAACTTGGAAAATCCCCACTCTGGAAGAACTCTGTTGCACGTGCACATGGCATCTACACAGCCCGAGAACGAGGCTTCTACCTTCTACCCATCTTGCCTGCTTCAGCTTTACTGGGATAACTGCAAAACCCCTTCTTTGCTCAATATTTGCATTATAGCCAGCAAAACGTACACTTGGTCTTAGTCAATTCCTGTAAACACACACACAGACTGGATGATTAGTCATTTCCTACACCACCACCTTCTCTGGCAAGAGCAGCATAATGCTTTAATCATCATAATGCAAGTCATTATGCCTAATATTAGACACAGGACCCAAACCAGCCAGATGAGATCTGAACAGATGACAGGAAGGAGTGCAAGGGACAGACCACCTTTTCATTGTCTGCAGGCACTAAACTGCAGCGAATACACAGATATCAGAAACCCAGACCTCTTCCACCACAGGCAAAGCAAAAACTTACCCTCTATTAACCGGGGCTCAGAGTGCAGCCACACTACTGCTGCACGGCCCGTTCCTACTGTCACTAAACCTTCCAGGAACACCTGGATGCTGGAGGTGGGACAAAGGGATGCAGAGCCACAGGACCAAGGATCTGTTCCCATCCCGCCACCTCAGACATCTCCAAGCAACCTACCAAGGGACTCACAGAAGAACATGCAGGAGATCAAAGACGCTACTTAAAACACTCAAACCCACCCAAAGCTTCAGAGCAACCTCTGAGCTGTTAAAGGGAAGACGGGGCTGGGACACGACCATCACAGAGCAGGATCGGTGCCATCCAGGACCAGCCTGGAGACTTCCTTATCATCAGCCACAGTCCTGGGATGCTTTAGGTGCCCAGCATGAAAGGCTTTGGTGTTCTCAGCACAGCGACCCCCCGGGGATGCTCGCCACTGAAGAAAGCTTCAAAGCAGGTACCACGAACCGCCGCAATCAGCAGATATTCCTGAGGAGAGTTAGCTGAGGGATTTAGTCAGCTCGGAGCAGATCCTGACACAAAGCACACGATCAGCAGAGCTCAGCCCCTGAAGGGCTGGAGCCCAAGCTGCTTTGGGGGATTTTCTTCTTTTAAACGTATTTATAGAGGAGAATTTCACTAATCCTTTCAGATCTCTCAGCTAGTATCAAACGAGGGGGAAAGAGAACCCCAAGTCTTGAAGACAAGAGAACATCTGGGGATAATGTTGTTAGAACACACACACTATGTGTCCCCTCTGTGTCCAGTCCATCGTGCCCTAGTAGAGCAGGGATGTGAGCAGGATGGCCACTCCGGCTGAACTCAGAGAGCAGGGCTGCTGCTGCCTTCCTTCCAACCCTTCTTTCCACCCTGGAGACCCTCCCATTGTCCTTCCTAATCTGACAGGCTCTTTTTCACACTGCTACTTTTCTCCTCTCCTGTTCTCTGCTCAGCAGAATTTGATTTCTCACCTGTCAAGGAAATCCAGGCCCAGCGTCCCATGACAGAAACTGCGATAGCAGTTAAGAGCTGTAAACGTGTTATTTTATTAATATACCTCCAACAGCTGCTCAACCTCTATTGCTCTGCTTGACACACAGATGCTTAGACCTGCGCTGCCCTCTCCCTTTCAAGGCTTACTGCAGGATTTGCATCCGACAGGTTGGGGACCAAATGCCACGTGTAACGGGATTCTCCGGGGAGCAGTTGCGAGCCCCGCGATCAAGGTGCGGCGCAGCGGATACAGCCGGGGCGACCGCTGACGGCAACAGGGTGAAGGGGACCTGGATTGTAATGAAGCATCTGTTCTTGAAGAGGGGAGGGTGAATGACAATGCCAGAGATTTTTCTAAGCGCAGGCCAAGTCAAGCTCATCTAACATGCCGAGTTAGGTCTCGTAAATACCACCACTACACGACAGACCACAGCTGGAAAATGCATAGGAATTATACTCCAGGTGAAATGTAATTTTGCTTATTTGTGTACAACTCTGGACTAGATTAAACTATTCATAATGCTTAGGAAATGAAATATTAAACTGCAAGATACTTCAATCGAATGGTTTATTTGGCCGCGAGTCTATCTACCGTATTACCAATAATTAAAACTAGGTTTTCATAGACAGAGGGGAAAAAAGGGTTTTAGCTGTATTTGCAAGCTGAATCATATCAACATGTTAAAAGAGGAGATATGAGCTCCAGTTTTTTCTTCCCCTACGGGTAAAAACTATTAAAAAATGGGAAAAATGAGTCATCTGAATTTAATTATCGGGCTCCGAGTTGTGAAGGCCGGCTTTGAAAAGTGAAATTCAAAATAAGACTCTTTGTAATTCCGCCCAGGGGACTGAAAAGTTTACTTCTCGAGAATACTAAATGAGATCCCTTTGAATCGACTGGTGTGTTTATCTCGCCGTGCGGATTTCATGGCACTACAAAAAGGCAGGATGAACCTCAAAAACCGGGAACAGCTTCTTCCAGGAGCCCTGGATGGAATTTGGGTTTGCGTGACCCGTGTTCCTCTCGTCAGCACAGCGCATCTCGCCCGGCCTGATCTACAGCTCGTTCACAGAGCCCACTGCCGCTCGCAGAGGTCGTGCGGCTCCGGAGGAAAATACATCCGGAGGAGAGGCATCATTAAAGATGCGGCACAGGGGATCCTGGGGTGGGGGAGGGGGAAGAAGGAAAGCAAATACAGCATTATTCCCTCTGACAAGGCCCCAAAACTGATGTCTGTAAAACACCACCTTTAAAACAAGCTACTAACTCTCCTTTTTAAAAGGGTGCATGTGCCCGTACACGTACAACTGAAAGTCAAAGGGCTTAATTTTCTAAGACACATTTGCCATTTTTGAAGATCTACCACGTTGTATTTATGGGTAGTTTATGAATTTTTTTTTCCAGGCTCACCCTGACAGGCATTGTTTTATTTTTGATATGACAAGACACAGCGCTGCACTGGCAACACCTCCGGGCTGAATAATGTTTCTTAACTAGCTACATTCATCTTTACCACACACCACAGATGACTGATCCTCGCTGCAGCACATAATGGCTACAAACTAACAGTGCCCTAAAATATTAATGCATGCTAATAAAACTAGGGTTTTTTTTTCCATGAAACAGCAACATCTAATTTTCAAAGGGGTCCTGGGAACAGTAAACAATTGGTACATGGCAAATGGCAAGTTCTCTCACATCAATATATCCTCAACATTCAAACCTATTCCCCCGTAATTGCCAGGCAAGTATAAATCACTTAAATGAATGTTATTTGTGGCTGCGGTAGAATCCTCATCCTGCTGATAATCCCAGGCAACACCTAATTATTTCAAATGCTTAATTCTTCCCTTCCAGAGCGATGCCGGGTTTCAGACGACTCCCTTCCCTGTGCTGCTAGTTCTGTTTGTTGAGTGCAATCCCGGTGCAGAAGATCACACTGGATCAACTAGGGATAGAGCTGTCCTTCGCTATCAGAGCAACTCGTCAAACCCCTCCTGCAAGCCCCCATACTTCAGACTATGGCACTGGCCATCGGGGTAGCCCTTGTGTATCAGGAAAACAAAAGTCAGCGTGGCATTTACTACAGGGAAAAGCAGTGGGTTTGAAAGCATTGCTCCAGCCAGCAGCGGGATGAGAGGGGTATTGAAATTCTGTACACGGCCTTCAAGGACAAGCCAATCTATAGAAACACTGGCCAGAAGTTCATTAACAGTAAAGGCAGCTTGTCAGCAGTGTATTTAGCAATAATCACAAAAACAATGTAGCAAAAAGCAAGGTTTGAGTATGACAACATTTGAGCAGGGTTTCTTGGGTTTACGTGTTGAGGTTTTGGGTCTTTTTAAATTATTTTTTCTAACCAGATACACTATGCAACCTTACTGCACAGAGTATGATATTAAGTAGACAACAGGTACCGCAAAGTTTACCAAGCACATAAAAAGCATCGCAAGAAGTTTCACAAGAAGGCCGCAGCTATTACCTGCGACTGGGAATGGGCGGGAACTACCCTCATTCAGGCACAAACTGTTCACTCTGAACACCCTGTAAAGTTTGCATCTGTACACACAAAATGTCAGCGAGTACCACAGGACTGTACAGACCACCGTGATGTATGGCCAGTAGTAACCTACCAGAGTGAAGATCCTTCTGTTCCAGCAACTTCTAAAACATCATATCCATCTTCCAGCTGAAAATCCATGAAAACTAGAGCAATAGTGTCTCCAGGCTCGGCGAGAATAGTCCACGTGCAGTCTGCGTTATTGCCGTACTCCAAAGGAAAATGAGGGCTTGAGATAATTCCGCTCTGTCCCCGCAAAGTCCCTCCGCAAGCATCATCAGCTGGAAAAGGAATGCAAGGCATCAGATTGCACCAAAACGCACACCAGCATGTCAAGAAAGAACAAGCCCAAATTCAAAGCAAAGCCTTAAAAGCCCCACTGCTTTGTCAGGGTGTTTTACTACACACAGTTAAGAGACGAAGATGCTGAGGGATGCAAAATCCTATTAGGTCAGCCCGTGTCTCCTGGCGAGTGCCAGCTTATTCCCCACCGTATGCTTCCTAGCGATTTGTTAAGTCTAATTTTGAACGACCCCAAGCGACAGAGCTTCTACCACTTCCCTGGGTGGGCGGCTCAGCACAGCGCGTCTCGCCGTCGGGACGCTCTTTCCTCACATGAGGTTGCCCGAGTTTTCTGTTCCATCCCTTACTCCTGATTAGGAACCTCTGAGGTGTTTTCTTCCTTAAGGAAATGTATGTTATTACCAAAATCATAGTGGTAAGAACTTAAACCCTTGTTCAGAAACCTAGCAGCGACGTTTCCTGGTCATATACAGGAGCTGCTGTTTGCTGCTGGTTCTTTCACTTTTATAACCTGAATTGTGTCAGCAGGAGCGATTAGAGCAATTAAAGGAGGAGGATCTCGAGAAGACATGGGCAGGAAGATAAAGGAAACCAAGAACTGATGCGACCAGCATCGGGGCAGCTGAGTGCTCTCACACATGCAGCATCAGCTCAGCGTTCATCGGGAACGCTGCTAAGAAAAGCCTGTTCCCTTTCCCACCTGTATTACGGAGCAGCGTTTCAGACACCTCGGCCAAGGAGCTTGGTGCTTTACACAATGAACAGTGACTTTCATTACAAACCATTTTTAAAAAAAAATCTTTCCAAATGAATTTAAGACAGGTGAGAACGCTTGTTAAGTGCCGCTGCTCACCGGCACCTAAGGAAAGGAGAGGACAATTCCGCAGGGCTGCTCAGGAGGATCCTCCAGACCTTGTCAGGAACTGCTGTCTTGTGCCATCAGGAGGTTTTACCAGCAGAGCTGAAACTTGCAGCCTCTAACTCATGAAACTTGAAAGACAAACATACATGCCAACTCTTCTTTCTCACGGCCATCTGCTACCCCAGCACAGCCAGCCACCCGAGCTAGCAGACGGCACAGGCAGACACGATTCCCAGCGAGCGATGGCAAGTGACGGAGACAGGAACACCCCAGGCTCTAACGTATTGTTTGCACTGCATTAACACGCGATGCGGGCTGCGCCGGCACCTCTAAGCCCCAGCGGAGACCACGGCCCTTTGCAACTGCTCCCGTGCTCAGACTGGGATGGTACATCGCTGATCACTGCCGAGCTCCCAGCAGACAGGAAGGGCAGGAAAAAAATGGAGTAAAAACCCGAGATATACAAGCAGACATGCAAGTACTTCTGGGCCATTCCAGCTGGCAAAACTAGGGCTGAAGGCAGCCACTGAAATCCCAACTCGAGGCTCTATTCCCTGGTATCCTACTACAACAAAGTTACCTATTTGCAGCAATCATATTGTCAGTGAATTAAAGTTATTTGCAGACACTGAAGTGCAGTCAGAATCGTCAATAAATTTAGGCTGAAAGATCCCTCATCTAGTCCAAGTGCCAGAAAATCCTCCACACTTCAAAGCATCGTATGCAAGATTCACAGTGGGACCCCCAAAAAAGGCCCATAAAAAAAAGTAAACGGGCTCCTTCCCAACCCTCCAACAAGCAGAATGAAAACACTTTTAGAATAAAACCATTTTTCATGGAATGGTTTGGGTGGGAAAGGACCTCAAAGCCCACCCAGTCCCACCCCCTGCCATGGGCAGGGACACCTTCCACTAGCCCAGGTTGCTCCAAGCCTCATCCAGCCTGGCCTTGGACACTCCCAGGGATGGGGCATCCACAGCTTCTCTGGGCAACCTGTCCCAGTGCCTCCCCACCCTCTCCACGAAGAATTCCTTCCTGATATCTAATCTCGCCACTTTAAATTTAAACCCATTACCCCTTGTCCCCTCATCCTTTTAGAGGATGCATGGATTCTAGCCAAAGAGGATAAGCATAATTCACCAGTTTACTGCTAGGTTCAAATTAAATTTCTCATGAATAAGTGCCCCTGCAGGTGTTAGAAAGAAAGAGATGCAAAAAAGATCCTTCACTGGTGAGTATCACCCCACAATCCCCGCAGCAAGAAAGTCCAAGCAGGAGCAGCATCCTCAGCTGCTTCAGTGACGCACAGGGATCCGTGGAGGCAAAGATACACTTACCTCCAGAGGGGCAACTACCTTCCCCACAACACGTTAAACATGATTGTTGTCTGGCTGCTCTTGGCCCTAGGCACCCACGCAAAGTACGTTTGCAAGCAAGGTCCTGCACCACCACCACGAGGCATCCGCAAGCCATCCAGCCTCCGTGTGCGAACACCACGTCCAAGGCACAGGGGCTCTTGGCCAAACACTTGCTCCTCACGGTGATCGTGCATTTGTGCAGCTCAGCTCTACACAGAACAGTCCACACGCTCGCTCCAGAGCAAATCCAACAAGGATCTGGCAGCAGCACCTCCTACCAGCACATCTGACACTAAACTATTGGGGTCTGGGGAGTCTGAGACCGGATCTGGTACGTTAAAGTTGTACTGGAAGGAGGGGATGGAGATGTGCCAAAGGATTTTCACTCGATGCTACACTGGAACATAAACAAGGTGACTACACTTGGGGTTTTATACAGGTATAAGTTAACTTACAGCAGCTGAAGATCTGGCCAAAGCTACGGTGGTTTTGGCTTTTTTATTATTATAAAAATGGGAGTTTTTAAATTAAATTCCTTGAAAATATTCCATTGTAAAAAACATTTAAAGGAAAAAGTACTCCCACCCTGTCCACCTCTAAATACTCACTTCCTAAGTTTGTAGAGATTTTTACTGTCTAAACATATTCCACAGCCTTCTGAGATCTTCTTGAACAGCCCTTCAATTATTTTGGGCACAGTGCAGTCTAAGCAGCTGTTTGAGTTACAGTAAGACAGACCACATTTAATGAGATTATGCATATTTCATACGCTTAAAATGTAGCTTCACAAATGTTCTCAACTTTTCAGCTGGCTTACTGAATTTTTACTCAACCGCCTACCAGAATCATAAACCTATCAGTTCTACTTAAATTCAGCAAACAATCTGGGCAAGCCTTCCCCCCGTGCGCATGAAAGCGCTTTACAGAACAGATTCGGATGTTTCCGGATATTATTCTGATGCTTCAAACGCACCATTTTGCTTTATTTGAAATAAACTGACCCAGGTGAGGGTTGTTTCTTCCAGGGCTCCAGAAGAGAAGACAGCATTCCAAGGCTGCTGGGGTTTTGCCTCCAGCGTACCAACTGTCAAGATAAACACACACCCGGCCTTGTAGGACTCAGCTTAAGGCCCCGTTTAGATTAAGTTCTAGGCCTCGTTTTATTCTGTGCATAAAGGACAGTTGTGCAGAAAGCATGCCAAAACACACAAGATGCAATGAGGAAACCACTCCTGATATTTGATGCACATTATGTAGATGGGATAAATGTCAGCTCAGTCCAGATTTCACAGTCTGACCCAGACTCGCCGAGGACTCGTCCTCGAGGCAAATTTCGGAGTTACGCATGGTCTGCCAGGCACAGCCACGCTTCTCTTCCGGGCAGCCGCAGCTGCCAGCCAGGCCGGGCTCTCCTACTCTGCACATCAGCACGGAGACGTCGCTCACTGCTGCTCTGGTGCTCCCTGCATGAGATCACCGCAGCTTTAATCCTTCCTGCCACGTAAGCAAGAACCGTAACTCACCCAAGCAGCGTCTGTGCAGCCTGAATTTATGGTCTCTTTTAGCTCAGAGTCCAAGGATCAATTTTGATGTAAGTGTGCTTTCAACATCACTGGCGAGCTGCGGCACTTGCTGCTCTGCCCGGCTCTGCAAAGATGCGTTTCACCACACCATCCTTCCTGCAACTGGAATTCCTTCCCACTTTCCCTTCTCACTGAGATTACGCTTGTCCTTTGCGGGAAGAACACCTGCCCTTCTACACTGAGAGCTGGGTAAAGGCAGAGCAGGCAAGCCCTGTGAAGAAGCACCAGCTGAGCCACAGCAGGCCTTTGAAGTGTTGCTGTCCTGGCACACCCTCCCCAACTTAGGTGTTTCTTACTCTTTCCTACCACGCACTTCTGTGCATTTTTGATTACATCGATGCACGATGACTGGAATAGAGACAAGGCTACCAACATACAGAAAAGGATGCTGCAAAGTGGAAGAGAAGCACAAAGAAAAGAGCATAAAGAAACCAGAAGAGCGTATTATCAGCAGCGTGGAAACTTAAAACTGTTTTCAACACCGGTCTCATACCTCTGCCATTATACAGGAAAGGAGGGAGGGAGGAAGGAAAGGGCAGAGTCCCCAAAACACACACTGTCCTTTGCAGTGACATTAGACAAGTCTGTTTCCACAACAGCACCTGAGATTACAGGTGCTGAGCTAGAGGGCACTTCTCATCTCCATTTGTCAGGATCTGACCCAGCAGCATGACCCATCTCCAGTTTATATTACAAAATAGAAGAATACGTACAAACACATTTCACAAACTTCCAGGTGACAACTACCAGTAAGCCAGTACTCACAGAATTAACTATAAGCTACATCAGCCACAAAGATCACCTCTCTCGCAAGGAAGTGTATGTTCTCCTTCAGGCAACGGGTTTGAAAACATTGTTTTCCCTGCAGATGGCATAAACCTGGTTTTATGCAAATCTTTTTGCCCCTTGCAACCACGAAGTCCGTGTCACCGGTTTATCGGCCGAGCCAAGTCTGGCTGCTGAAAGCCTAACTACAGCAGCTGCTTTGCAAAGTCAGCAAGTGAACCTGCAGGCTGTCTTTGCTGCGTTCTGCTTTCCTGGAACAAGATATAAGTGTTCCACAAGAAGATTTCTGGTTCCTGCCTCCAAAAAAATCCCTTGGAAGTTTGACTTGAGGTAAAGCCTTGAAGGATCAGGACCAAATCTGCCAGAAGGGAACTGCTCCTGGAGGAACGCTGCTACACAAGGCACCTGGACAAGCACGTGCTTTGCTGCCATCAGAGCAAGGCACACAGCACCAAGCCAAGCACCTCAGAACTGAACGTTCCTCCACTCCGAAGTACATCAATGCCACCGTCATCACTGCTGGATTCAAGATGGAAACGGTGGTGTTAAAATTAGAAGTGAGTTTGGCAGTTCAAGACAAAAAGGATCTTTTAATCCACCTGCAGCGGGGATCACAAAAATCACAGTGATGCCAACCCCCGACTTCAGCACCCGCTGGGGTCAGCAGTCAATCCCGCCCTTACTGGGGTCTACTACACAAACGGCTGAGTAACAGCAGGGCAAAGAGAAGACACTGCCTTCTGCCAAAGGGGGGCTGCGGTCAGACTGGAGGAAATGCTGCTCTGTTGATGCTGGTCATTTCCTTCTCTTCTAAAAAGGGTGGCACTCCCATACTCTCAAGGTTGAACTTAGTCAATGTTTTCCTGCACACACCTCCAGTGAAATTAGGAAAAAAAAATTAAAGAGGTTACAACGAGAGTCCTAATTGAAAGGAAAAGCAAAGGATCATTAACTGATTACACTAAAAGGGCAATGACAGCGGTCCCTCTCCAGTGCCAGCCTGGCTGCACGAACCGCTCCTTCAGTGGTACAATGCCCTCGGCCCCTAAGGCGTACCAGAAATACACAAAGTAGCACATATTAGTGCTGTGTAACTCATTCAAGCAAGCATTAAAAACACACCAAGCAAACAATATTTGCTCACTTTAAATTCAAGATTTATGCTACAGCTTAGAACTGCTGATTGATTGCACAAGCAAGGTCAATAAAAAGAATCAATGTAAGATGCTCTGCTGAAGTACACAAGGAGTTGAGGGGAAAAGGCTTCAAAGCAGCACCAACTCTTCTGGTCTAACACCACAGACTCTTGTACACTTACAGACTCTCTAGTCCGGCGTGGCCCCAGGGAACTAGCCAAAAGCTGTCTATACTGATAAAGGAATCTCAGTTTCCCTGTCCCACAGGGGCTGGCAGGGGAGGCAGCCAGACTGCACCTCCCATATAGCATCCCCCGTGTCTGGGGCTGCCGGCAGCCCACAGCACATCAGCCCTGCGCAGACTCCCATTCCTTTCCAGGCAAAGCACCAGCGTCGGGGTGGAACGTGCCGGGAGGGGAGCCAGCCTGACATCGCAGAGAGCAGCAAATCCAGTCTCATTCTCTCGTGTTTGATTTAGAAAACCTGCACAGTCTTGGGGAGGTGCTTTAACTTATGGATAATACTCCTGCCTTTCTTCCCCCCACACTTTAGACAAAGAATTTGAAGCAGCTGTGCAGCATTTTGAATACCTTGAGCACTTCACAACCTTAGTATCCACCCAAACCCTGGCAGCTTTAAGGAATCCAATAAAAAGGAACCTCAGTATTGAGCACATCACATTTAGTTCTCAAGCCTCTCAAATCAAGCTTACAGTCCATGAAGTTTTTCCCAACCCCAAACAGCTCATTAAAACCTGTTTCACTGTGGCTTGTTCCACATGAAGAGTGGGCACTTTACCTCTGCAGAAGGGGAGAGGGAAATCCCAGGAGGCACTGTTTTCCGAATTGGCATGGCACGTGAGCAACGCATGTCCTTCCAAAAAGAAGCCTGGATTACAGCTGTATCTCACTTTGTCCCCGATGCTGAACGTCGTCCCTTGCTGAATCCCATTCTGCAGCCTTCCTGGATTTCCGCACGTATGACTTGGTAGAACTGCCAAAGAAAGTTGCTTCTGGTTAGGGACAGTGCATTGTAACAGAGCTGTCAGGTGAAGAACCCGGGGGAAGGCTCGTCTCAAAGTCAGTGCATCACTTAAAACGTAAAGAGCAAGCAACCACTCCGCTTGCCGCTGGATTGCACCAGAACCCGCGAGGCCAGTTATGGGTAACGTTTAAGTACCGTTGCTACCGAGTACATGTAAGTAAAAAATCACTCCCCAAGCTACTGACTCAGAACCACGATGCACTCCTTCCTGACCAGTTTTACCGGTTTCTAAATGCGAGCATCCCTCGTTCCTATGCCCGGCTGCAGTTCTCTTTAACACCACTGCAGCTGACTGGAATGCAGAGATTACGGTCCTGTGTTTTTCAGCAGACCTTCGCCGGGCACCTCGAAGGCCCCTGCACTGGAAGCAGCGATGTGTTGTACCTCAGAACCACACAGAAGGCAGCAAAACCTGTAATTAGCAACTATCATCTAGACAAAATAGCAACATTTCAGCCCACCAGAATTTAACGTCACTGCACTCTGTGTTAATCCGGATTTCACACATACGCATCAAAGCGGACTCTGGCCAAGGCAGTTGGACCCAGCCCCTCTGAAGCAAAACACAGTCCAACAAGAGTTTGTATCAGAAAGAATATGGGATACTTAATATAAGGTGGAGAAATTGCAGCTAAGATGCCTGTAAATCTTTAACCAGTGCCTCCCTACAGCAGTTGCAGAGAATTTAAATAAAACTCCATGGGTTCCCATAAGAACTCCAAAAAGATCCACCCAATCATGGATTTAGAGTCAAATATAAAACCCAGCCAAGACAACCAAGACTAAGAATGACTTAATCAAATTTGAATCAGGCCCTTGTGCAGCATCTTGTATTATAGTTCCTTTTCATTAAGGCTGAAACATCAGAGGAAGGAAAACATGGCCATTCACAGCTGAGTGATGGTTTATCATTGGAAACAATTTTGTCAGGGGCATGAACAAAACCAGACGAATTTCTGCAAGCAAAGGGAGGTTTAGTCTGCAGCTCTGCCAAGGAAAAAAGGAGGAAGATTAAAAGGACAATGATATGCTACCGTACACAGCATGCAGCAGAATAAAATACAGCCAAAAGCCTGCGTAAGCATGTGAAATGGAACATGACTCCCCAAGGCTACCGGGTCCAAGACAACAGCTCTGTCCTGCCGTGGGACAGTGCTGCAGGATGGGGATTTGAACCTTCCCTGCGCTGCCCCCAGTACGGGCTTCCCCACCGCAGCCCCTCGGCACAGGGTTGGGGTCTCCCGAGGGGGCTGCGCAGCAGACCCGCAGACAGCTGGGGACACGAAGGACTGATCTGTCATGAATACAGGATTAGGCTTCCTGCATCCAGCAGGTCACCTCCTTCCCCAGTTAACCCACCTCCAGATTCAACGCCACCCTACCACCATAAACATGATTAATTTTAACAGCACGCACATCTCGACTCCGACATCGCTCCAGTTCCAGCCTTTTTCTGCTGTGACTGCCAGCTCCCACCACGCATCCGTGGGCAGGGGAGCAGCCCTTCCCCGAGCCCCAGCAGCCGGCATCCCGGGACACAGCCCCCCCCACCGCCTTTCACTGCGCAACGGGGGGCCAGGCACAAGCTCTGGCAGACTGACGTTTCGTCCCCCTGCTCCCCCCCCTCCCCAAAATAATATTTACATCCTTCCACAAAGCACCTGGAGCTGGGAAGTTCAGCAGCAACTTTCACACAGAAGCACTAATGCCCGAGCAGGCTTTGCAAGCAGGGGATGCTATCAAATCCGTCAGATGGGCTGAAAAGTAGCGTAGAACGAAGGTTTCATTTTCTATAATGATACTCAAAACCCCCAATTTAATTAAATTACCAATGTCACTTTTTTTTAAATGAACCCATTCCTCCTTTTATGTTTCCTTCCTTTAAAATTAATGACTAGAACTTTGCTATAAATAAAAATCTATCATTTTTAAAAGTCACTCTAACACTAGCTGCTCTCTACTTAATGAACTGTGAAGAATCAGACAACCCTGACCTGCATCATATCTTAAAACCAAACTTGAAAAACAGGATCTCATTTTAAAATTCTGCTTCATTTGGCTGCCTTAACTAATGTCTGGTTACAGGACAGAACGCACATGCATGGTTTTGGGGGGAGGCCACATTAACTCCTTGTTGGCTTTGGGTCCAGCGGGGTTGCTGCAGGAACCCAGGAGTATTGAGTATCTTCATTTAAAAAAAAAAAAAAAAAAAGACGCACATCCATGGAACACAAACACTTCTTCAAATCGCTGCCTCACGGACCAAAAGAACTGCTTCCCGAGGGGCCGGTGCTACAGCCAGAGCAGGGCTGGGCACGAGCAGCAGCAGAGCTGCCCATGGGAGGACGCGCTGTCAGCCATGCCCTTGAGGCGCTGGTGCAGAAGATGAATTTGGGCGGCCCCCGCGCTGACGCAGTACTGTCCGATGCAGTCCCCCGTCCCCTACAGAGGGAAGGACACGCCATCCGAGCTCCCCGGGAAAGCGCAGCTCCACGAAGCCCCCACAGCAGACCGCAGGGCGGGAGCCCAAGCAGCCGGGGTGCAGGGTCCGGAGGGGTCCTCACAACCCCGTGACCGACCAACCCTGCGTTGTTCCACTGCCGAGTGTGACTCCCGGAGCTGGTGCAGCAACCGCTGTCACAGCAATGGATTTGTGATTCTACTCCAACATTCCTGAGAAGAGATAATATTATTGCTCATACTTGGCTGCCTCTAACAGCCAGACTCTCTGATTGCTTGAGTGATTAATAGAACTGTATTATTTACATCAGATGTCGCACAGAATAATATTATTAAAGCTTTGTCTTACCCATTTACCAATTCCACTGTAGATTAGTAGCATGAATTTTTTTCCTCCCCATAAAAGCTTTGTTCCCGGCAATCAACATAATATTTTCCAGTGATTGTATGGAAATGAATGCAGCCACAGACCAGATTTGTACAGATGAATAGAAGGTCCTGTTAGTCATTTCGTAGCTAAGTCTCTCTCTTTCCATGATGAATTTAGAGCAGTTTATTTTATTTGTCTTGATTTGAACAGCTGCCAAACCTTTATCTTATTTTATGACAGAGGAAAGGAAATGGGATTATTCCATTGCAGCTGCACCTGGAGAGCTCCTCAGCATACCTCAGACATCACTGTCCCCCACGCTGCTCACATATACCGCCCCAGAGACCCCCCTCTACAGGATGACGCAGTAGAAGAACCATAATCACGATGTTAATTGCTGGTACAGACACAAACAGAACCAGGCCTGAACCTCTAAAGATATCAGGTGAGATCTACAACCGTCTTCAGAGGTAAGGTAAGTTTTTTTTTTTTCAGCAGGAAACTATGAAGCGTCAGGACATGGAAGTATCAGGCAGGAATAAACCCACCAAAACCTAGAATGCTCCTGGCTTCTGCAGTTTTCAATCTATCCCTCAAATCCACCAACTCGTCAAAAAGAAACCTGTGGGGCACAAGGCCAAGCTCTGCCCAACCACGCTGGTGCTGGCTGAACTAGAGTCAAGTTTCTTCAAAGCAGCTGGCGTGGGGCTCTGCTCTGGGTCTGTGCTGAAACCCGTGTTGACAACGGGTGTTTTAGTTACTGGTAAGCAGTGCTTACACAGGGCCAAGGCCTCTTCTCAGCTAGCAGGCTTGGGGAGGCACAAGAAGCTGGGAGAGGACAGCGCAGGGACAGCTGACCCCAACCTCAAAGGGACATCCCAGACCACAGGACAGCTGCTCAGCATATAAACCGGGGGAAAGCCGCTGAGGAGCCGCTGCTGAGGGACAGCCTGGGCTTGGTTTGGTGGTGGGCAACTGGGTTTTGCATTTGTATCACTTGTCTTCCTTGGGGTTTATGTCTCTCCTTTGTTTTGCGCTTTTCCTCTTTATTAAAACTCATTGTTATTTTTATTTTCTTTCAATTATTAAACTGTTATCTCACCAAAGAAGTTTTCCCTCTTCTGCTCTTCTGATTCAACTCCACCGTCCCACTGGGGAGGGGCAAGCGAGCGGCTGTGTGGTGCTTACTTGCTGTCTGGGGCTAAACCACGACACCCAGGATCACTACACACTGGAGGATTTCAAAATCAGCAGCTTTCAAAACCTACTACTTGTCAAGCCATGCCTCCTTGTTCCAGTTCATTCGAAATTAATTAGTAGTTTTTAAGTCATTAGATGTGACTCAACGCATCCTTGGACAGCATCCCACCATCAGAATGCATTCAGCCTAATTACACCAGCCTTTCCTAAAACCCCAGAGCTCTTTTTGTCAGGAGGAAGAAACAAAGCAGAGAGACATTTCTCCTCTTGGCCATCACATCGATACATTTCGGTTACCTTACCAATTCACGTGCTTGCACTCAAAACAAACTCAAATCCATCCCTAGCTTGCTCACTATTCCGGAGAAATCTTCTGTTACCTAGTCAAAATTAATCTTTGGCTCCATTTTCTCTGTTTACATTGTTTGAATATAAAATAACCCCAACATTTAATACATCTAGATACTGCATTCCAGTCTATTACCCTATTTACATGGCTAAAAGCAGCATTTTTATTGCTTGAATTATCTATGGTAGTTTACGACAGATACTTCAATGCGATCGTTGTTCTAACCTTGAAATCTTATCAAGGAGTGCAACTTTTATGATACGCGGCCGTACATTATCTCCTCGTTCCCAACTAATTTTCATTCCTAATAAAAAAGAAAAGAAAGCAAGCAAGCCACGCCAGAGCAGGCACTTACAGCTCCTGAATACAGTTAT
>NW_010248247.1:70950-72327 GCF_000690775.1 Eurypyga helias | reverse complement strand
TCGTTTATAAACCCCAATGAACGGATGCTACAGAGCCCAAGCAAAATAACAAAACCATTGACCTAAACTACTTGGCTCAGCCATCACTGCAGACTCATTTCCAAATCAATCTCCACTGTGCTGCTTTCATCCTTCTCCCCATTCTCCCGTGCTTCCCGAAGGCAGCGGGGGTTGGAAGTCAGGACATCCAAGGGAACCAACAGAGAGGTCTCTTCTGCTGGACAACCAGGCTGGGCAGGGTGGTATCTCAACCTGCACTGTATCTGTTGCCTTCCTGGAAATTCAAGGAGAGAAACAGATTCTTCAAGGAGAATTTCTCCAAGATTCCCATCACAGTGTCACAAATAACAGCGATGCGGACCGTGGGCCTTTAGCTGGAAAAGATGTGAACTCCAGCGGGGAGGGGGGAACCCGACAGACCGATTTCCTCTCCCTCTTCATCCGTAACTTCTGGGCCAAGCAGCCCAGGGATACTCCACGACTCTCCAATATCTTTCACCAGTGTTTCAGTGCAATCTGGTTTAGTTCAGAAAAATGTTAACCTTCAGAATAAGTGTCCAGTGTGTGCTACAGAGAAAGAAATAAATGGGCTCTTTCTCATTTCATTTTATCCTTTTTTATGTCATGATTCATTTCCAGTACAGCCAACAGAGATAAAGCTAAATGGAAACTACTTTTCCCCTCTAATATTTCTTTGTTCACTAAAAAACAGCCCAATAGTTACTTCTGGATAATAACAGACCAGAATGGTTCATCATCCATCTTCTTTGTGGTACTCGTTCCAGGGCTTTTTCGGAATTCATTTTCAGTTTCCAATTTACCCTCCCGGAATGGGCTGCAGAAACTTCAGTGCAACTTCCAGGAGCACCACGCAAGCTGCCAGAGGATTACTTTGGATTGCATTTAGTCATCCCACTACAGAAACAGCAGAAGCTTCCAAACACAAAAGCGGCAGGATCACAGGAGATGGGGCAACAAACAACCCTGCGCATCCACAGAGCCGCAGTGAGCAGGGATCCTTAACGCCTGGGACCTTACGCCACTCCTTATTTACACTTTAGAGTAACGGTCCTTGCTGAGCACAACAGAGGAAGCCGGGCTGGAATGAAGATACGGACACTCAGTCCTGGCTACAGAAATCATTTGCTGGGCCCTGAAGAACAGCTTCATGCTGGCAGATGCTCACACATCATCAGGCGCTTAGTTTCCAGAACCAGTGGTCCTCGCCCACCACCCCAACCCAGGATGCTCTCCTGCATCAGGAGCCTAATCACCAAGGCACTTGAGAATCTCTGTGAACACGCTCCAGTCCTGCTGCTTTTCAGTGCAACGACATGTCAACACAGGCTTAATTTAAAGGATGTGGGGAAGTGTTTT
>NW_010248247.1:64407-70919 GCF_000690775.1 Eurypyga helias | reverse complement strand
AATGGATTTAAGTGTATGTTTAAAGGCTTCATTGAACTGGCATTTAACAGCTGCAGAGTAACCTGAAAAAACTTCCCTCGGGAAGAGGTTGTTTTACATTTGTTCTCTCTCTTCCTCCCTGAACTAAGGTTAACCATTCCAAGGGAAACAAAGACCTGCATCT
Organism: Eurypyga helias; assembly: GCF_000690775.1. Classification (NCBI taxonomy): domain Eukaryota; kingdom Metazoa; phylum Chordata; class Aves; order Eurypygiformes; family Eurypygidae; genus Eurypyga; species Eurypyga helias. The sequence continues at coordinate 70,756 of NW_010248247.1, read as the reverse complement.
TTTTGTAACGTAAAAGACAAGCCAAGAAAAGCAACAATGCAGCGGTTATCAGCACCAAAAGCCAACGGCAGGAACCAAACAAAAGCAGAACTAGCAGCGCAGCCCCGGAGAGCTCAGCTGCCATATCAGATTAAGCACCTCACTCTGTTCTGCACACCAAGACTGAAAGCCAAGGCGTCAGCGTGAAAAAAGGGTGTCAGATTTGGAAACCCAGATTTGAACTGATTCTATCTAGACACTGGGTGCCAGTGTTGATCCGCTCTGCATTTCCCTGGACAGGGAATGCTCTTTGTTCTGTTAAAAAAAGCCATTTCCAACTTCAGAGACCACATTGTTTATCTGCTTATTGATCTTCTCTAGCTATTGGCTGATTACCCAGAAACAGAAAATTGTAGCCAACTACATCTGTTTTAATAAATATTGCACGGCAGAGGAAGGACATTCGCAACAATGTATCATTCCTAGTTTTTTCAGCCCCTGCTCTGGAAGCAGCAGGTAGCACAGGGCAGCAGCAGCCTGGGCCAGAGCTGGCTACAAACCCAGCATGTTCCCACTCCTCGGTTCCCACCTTCAGCATCACAGCCCCTGCGCCCGAACACAGAAACCTGCCCAATCTCCACACCAGTGCCGCAGGCAGCTCGGTTTTCCTTCAGCTGGCTTCCACACACCTTTCCTAGCCCTCACTCCGGGCTTTCAGAAGCCTTCGGAGGGGCAGCTGGGCATCACATGAATAACCACATTTCCTCAGACGTGGGGCCAGAAACTCCCGTAATTCACAGCTCCCAGTTGCTTCAGCTTTCACTAACACTACATAATGTCCAGCCCACCCCCCAAATAAGCATGGAATTAGTTTGGTTTAGTTTTTCAACCGCGTTCATAATTTATTCCTTCTAATTTATTCCCTCTTCCAGTTATCTTTCCTGTAATTTCCCTAGGAAGCTTGGCTACTCAACAGCACATAATGGCCAATACCATAGGCATAACTAACGGGGACATCAACCCTACGGAGCAGCACATGAGCTCATCAGTGACATCACAGAGTTTGTGGGGAAATGCCCTTGACAACAGGAAAGCAGAAATATTACAGCCTTGAGCAGAACGGTCAACAGTAAAAGCAACCAGGGACACTGAGCTCACAGCAGACACCTCATATCAGTAACCAGGGAGCAAATACGTCTGAGGACAGTGCCACAAAAGGGTCCCCCGAGCTGCCGTAGCAATTAGGAGTCTCCTGCTCCCGACATTAGAGATTCAGTATTAATTTGTGGTCATAACTGATAAAAAAAATATTCTAGAAGGTAATTTTATCCTCTTCACTGAAAACAAAGCTAAAGTGATCTAATTATGTCATAAAAACACACCTAGGACTCAGTCCTGTTTCCTAAACTCACAGGTGCCTATCTTGCAGAATTTGCCACAAGCATACTTCTGCAAGCTCTGCAGTAACATGCACTCACATCTCCGAGAACAAGGCTTCAGCCCCACATGGGATCTCCCCAGTGCCAGAATATATGCAGAAGCAAGAGCTTGTACAGATACAAAGGTCCTTACTCTGACTGCAAATCCTTGTCTGTCACTCCAAGGTAGATGTTGTGATCTGGGTGCTCACACCAGCCCTATCTTTTTTCACATACATCCCAACCTATTTACTGGACATTAAAGGGACATTTATGGCAGCCAAGGTTAAGGCAGGCAGGGAAGGTGGAAGGGGAAACGCCTGTCAGACCACTTAAAGAAAATAAAACAAAAGCAACAGCCAAGACTTGAGAGTTCAGAATGGATGTCAAGCCCAAACCCATCAGTGATGGGAGGTACACGCCAACAGGCTTCCCAAAGACCCTGCAGAATCGCTGTGCTTGGAGATCTTCAAGAGCCAGCCAAACAAACACCCAGATGACCTGATCTCCTGTTGGACAGCACCCCCGCTTTGAGGGGGAGCCTGCAGCAGCCCCCCCGCAGCCCCTCTGTTACTGCGAACAGAACACCCACTGCTCCCAGAGCCGTCAGCTCAGCACGGAAACACCCCCACGCGCCGACCGAACCGAGGAGCATCACCAAATAGCCAGGCACTGCCTGCTTCAAGGGCCTTGTCCTTCGCACGATGCCAAGACCAGTCACTTGAAGTAAACATCTTGATTTCAAGTTGGAAGGTGACTTGCCTGTCACTTCTGAGCATGTGGCTTGAAGGAGGTGGGTGTAATTTCATGCCCTTTTTGGAGAAGAGGCGGCTGCACGCCTCTCACACGCGAGACAGGCCCCAAGGGACACTGGCAGCCTGCCTGCCAGTTTGGATTACCAACGTTCACTTGTGAGACCTTTGCACTGACATATGTATCTGACGGGGAGGGAGAAATGTCCAGCCACCCACTTAGCACTTCCACAGCGAGAGTGGCCGCTGGGCATCCTTCACAGATGAAAAACTGATGGCTGCTACTGCAATCACTACTGAGAGCACACAGCTCCACTTCTCCCAAACACAACCCATCTTCTGGTTGAAGAAAAGATGAGGAATGCAGAGAAACCAGGAGAGACCACCTATCACACCATGAATGTTCCTGTCCTGCCAGTTCATGCATCAGCAAAATGGAAACAAATTCACCCCGTTCACCCTCCTCTCCCCAGATGAGCTGCTGCGAAGCTTTACTCAAAGGTTAGGCCTGCAGCTCTCCAGAAATGCTCATTTACGTTCTGTCTAGAATAGTATGATGGTCCGAATACTTCAAGGAGAACTTAAATACACCAGAAATTGATACAAAGAGCTGTTAACAAATGAAAAATCCATATATACATGCTACAAGAACAGCATCCATTGTATAAATGTTGTCATGGAAACAGGATACAGATTTGCTTTAAAGGCCACTCAGAGCTCATTAATGGCAAGAGAAAGGTCTGGGACTGAACGTGGAAAAGGCGACACCTCAGCATCTCAGAGCTGGCCTAAATACTGTTGCACCGTGTGGGGCAAACCTACCTCTTGCTTAAATTTCACATCACTGATGTTAAAGCTGAATGTTTTGGCTTTGACAATACAAGCCTACACTAAGATCATACTGAAGAGTTCAAATTCAACCACTGAAAAGCAGGTTTGGTTCCCACACGCAAGAAAAAAGGAGGAAAAGAGGTGAACTTCACTGAACCCTCAACCTGAAATGGCTCAAAAGTAATTTGGTTCAGTTTCATTTTTCCCTGTTTTGATTACACTGTTTATCTGCTACACAGAGGGTAGACAACCCTCTCCACGGGCAAAGATGCAAACCCTACAGAAACCTCAGGTGGACAGCGTGAGAAGCAGACACAACCTCGCATTCTCTACTGCAGATGCTACCGTCACCAAGAGGGAAGAAAACCTGTTTACACAGACCATTCCCTTAACCAGCCTACCAGAGAGCAGAGTAATACCCAGCTGCCGTGACTATCGGTTCATGCCTTGAACGCCTTCTGTTAAGAAAACACTAAATCTTAATCTAAACAGCCTTCAGCTCTTCAACCCTTCCAACAGCCAAAGCACATCCAGCCAAAGGATGGAAGTTCAACCCCTTAAAACATCACATCTGAAAGAAGAATCGACACAGCACCTATTTGACATGCAATTCAACCGAAAAAAAGTAAACCCTCTTTTCTCTGGAGCTGTGCATCAGGCACTCAGAGAGCAAACGCTGGGAAGCTACAGCAATGCCTGAGCAGAAAAAAATAGGGCCCATTGTAAAAGATAAAGTAGAGGAGGCGACACATAAGCTTCACACTCAGCAATAGCTCACTAAAAGCTTCTAAGAGATTCACACAGCGGACTTCTCTGTGACTGCCGCCAGAGTCTTCAGTGTACTAGCTGAGCTGAAACAGATATTTTTAGACTAAAACCCTTTATGAGCTGTTCATCTTATTACTGCTTCATTCCATTCATTATATTTTTAATCATGTCCAAACAACTGAGCTATTAAATAAATTCCAAAGCAGCACAGCGGGCTGTGGCTTAGGCAAGCTAAAGATCAGAGCAGGAGGAGAGAAAGGCTACTTTGGTTGCAGATTAAACCTTCCCGTTCTTACAAAGCACCCACTGGACTCAACTGCCACCCACTAAGGATTATGGCCACTTCTCAGGCCCATCTCCTGACAACAACGTAATGCACATCAGGGTATGATCTACTTTATACAAGTTACAGACAGCCCACGCAAGAAGGAGAAAGTTATGTAAGTTATGTAAGCGTCCTTCCAGCAGTGAACTCCCCACTGCAAACGCCCTGGTCAGCCTCCACTACAGCATCTTCTGAGTGCGGATTTGTACACTGCAACACTGGAAGCTTTGCAGAGCTTCAGCATCTTGTGCACTGTCTTGAAGTAGGAAACGCCAACTGCTGTGTCCACCCGAGCCCCTGTGCTGCACACCTCCCAGCACGCAGAGCGCTTAGAACTGGAAAGCCTTTAGTGATGCTTAAGGCATCCACCCCCTTGGTTTCTGTAAATGCTGAAAGGCTTGACTGAAATCAGGGAAGCTGACTGTCTTCAAGGCCAGGCTGGATCTGGATGAGGCTTGGAGCAACCTGGTCTAGTGGAAGGTGTCCCTGCCCATGGCAGGGGGGTTGGAACTAGATGATCTTTAAGGTCCCTTCCAACCCAAACCAGGCTGTGATTCTATGAAAGTTAACCGCAGCTGGAGTGAAACGGGATGTACTGCACAGTACAGAGACAGAACAGAGCTTAACAGCACATGGCATTTATGTGTCCAAAGCATCACTGGGGCATCACCTGCAGCTCAGGGGAATGGTCAGCAGGCTGGAAGCCTATTTAGCATTCATTCTCATGGGATTTCTGATAAGCGATTCTTCACTTGGGCCAGAAACACCATAAAAATAAATCTGTTTAGGGGGTAGCACAGTGTGTTTGCTTTCAGTGCAACCTACAGTCTCTGTAGAGGAGCACCACACTTTCTCAAGCTCTAAAAAGTTCTGTTTAGAAATCTAATTAAAATAAAAAGATTGTCATAGTCCTTCTTTTATCCAAGACACTCGTCTGCTGTCAGCACTATGGTCTGAAACACAAGTTTCCAGGGAGAGTTAACGGCCACCATTTCTCTACACACAAGCTGCACCAGGCTTTGTTGCACTTTCAACAACAGATTGTTCTGTAAGATATAAGAATTAGAGCTAGTTTGCCCACTGAGAATCTGCTTGGGCATCATTATGTATCTGGAACAAGAAAACTACCTTCTATTACGTTTGTTCCCGCTAACTCTCTTACCTTCCAGCCACCTGAGGCTCCCGGCTCAGGACACCAACGTGCACGTGCCATCATTAAAACCACAGCAGAGGAAGACAGAGGATGATGGTTTAGGATAAAGGCATCAAGAAAGCACGTACGGACAACTTGGTCATGTATTCACAGCAGAGCACAACCGCTAACGAGATTACTATACAACTATGCTAGCACAAACTCATTTTCCTCCCACTGTATGTTCCTGCAAGGCTGGTCTAATTTTATAGGATGAGAGGTTGCGTGGGAAGAAGAGGATAAAAGCGAGATCAATGATTGTAAGAAATTTTAATTAGCATAAAGGTTCCTCTGTGTTAATTTACAGAATTGAAAAAACACATAACAAAATATTTGGAAGATTAATTTCAGGAGAGTCTGGGACCTGGATCCCTGTCCAGAACACTCTGAAAAACGCACCTACAACGATTTCTGACACAGCTTGTAGAACAAACTGCTCTCTCCTAGAGACTTACAGGATAATTTTGGAATCACCTTTATGTCACTTCCATTACGACTATGAAACTCTTGTGCTCCAAACGCGGTCTGTTTTCTCAGCAGTGAGTGGGGCTTATGCAATTTCTAATATAAAATAAGAATTCACTTGATGCCAGGCGACAGGATCTATTCTATTAAAACACAGGATCATTCCAAATGCCCAGTCGCAGGCATTTCTCAGCTCTAGCCAAGAGGCACAAAGCATGAGCACTAAAGTGGTTAGTCTGCAGGAGGTGAAATTCATGGAACTTGATGATACAGCACTGAAAAGAAAGCTCCAGCAGCAAGTGCTCAGGCTGAACAAAGAGCAAATGGGCTAAAAAGGATAGAAGGGTCTGAGAAGGTGCCCAAGAGATGATCCCACATTCAGAAGATGAATGGACAGGCATTAGTATCTTTGACTACAGATGGTCTGCAACTGAACGTGCAGCCACCTAAGAACCTATCACCTTCGCTTACCGAGTGGAGAACTAAGAACAAATGGAAAGAAAAGCAAAGGCAAACCAAATATTCCTGAAAATTTTCTTCCTCCATAAGGCCAAGACACAACAACCCCTGGCAGCGCTCCAAGCCTGGGGACGAGGGGCTGGAAAGCTGACTGGCACAC
>NW_010248247.1:56078-64372 GCF_000690775.1 Eurypyga helias | reverse complement strand
CCGCGCCCGGTGGCCGAGGAGCCAGCGTGTGCCCAGGTGGCCAACGGCATCCTGGCCCGTGTCAGGAAAGTGTGGCCAGCAGGAGCAGGGCAGTGACTGTGCCCCGTCCTGGGCACTGGTGAGGCTGCACCTCGAGTGCTGTGTTCAGTTTTGGGCCCCTCACTCCCAGAAGGACACGGAGATGCTGGAGCGTGTCCAGAGAAGGGTGACAAAGCTGGGGAAGGGTCCGGAGAACAAGTCTGACGAGGAGTGGCTGAGGGAGCTGGGGGGATTCACCCTGTAGAAGAGGAGGCTGAGGGGAGACCTGATGGCTCTCTACAGCCCCCTGAAAGGAGGGTGCAGTGAGGCGGGTGCTGGCCTGTTCTCCGGGGTAACTGGTGACAGGACAAGAGGAAACAGCCTCAAGTTGCATCAGGGGAAGTTTAGATTAGATATTAGGAAAAACTTCTTCACTGAGAGAGTGGTCAGGCACTGGAAGAGGCTGCCCAGGGACATGGTGGAGTCAGCATCCCTGGAAGTGTTCCAGGAATGTGTAGATGTAGTGCTTGGTCTGGTGGGTATGGGAGTGTTGGGTTGATGGCTGGACTGGATGGTCTTACAGGTCTTTTCCAACCTTAGTGATTCTGTGATGGAAAAACAATCATGAAATTAATGTGGTGTTCATCAAACAAGTAGGAGAGACCTTTTCCACATCTCAAACAGGGCAGAGGAAAGCTATGAATCCTGGAAGAGGAGAAGCACACTAGTTATACTTCAGCTGTTACATAAATAAGCACTTGAAAGACTAATCTTCTTAAAAACCATGAGACCAACCTTAGTGATTCTGTGATGGAAAAACAATCATGAAATTAATGTGGTGTTCATCAAACAAGTAGGAGAGACCTTTTCCACATCTCAAACAGGGCAGAGGAAAGCTATGAATCCTGGAAGAGGAGAAGCACACTAGTTATACTTCAGCTGTTACATAAATAAGCACTTGAAAGACTAATCTTCTTAAAAACCATGAGACAGAAATAACAAGAAAAAATGCCCAGAAACTAGCCACTTCTTGCAGCAATAAGCTCTAATGGCTTAGCTGGAACCCATGTTTTTATGCTTTTTATGCCCACCCTCTTTCTTTTCTTCATCTTTTGTGCTAAGCTGAAAATATCCAGCCATCCCATCCCTACTGTTTATGGAAGTAACGAGAGAACTGCCAAATTCCCCACCCTCCATTCTCAATTGCTTATTATCAAGAATGGAGGTCACAATATTGAAGCAGCAATGTGTATTTATATCTCTGTGGCAGAAAGATCTATTTTGAATGAACGAGCTCAGATTTTTCCCAGTCTGAAATACACTAATGGAATGGGATTTGTCATCTGGATTCAGTATTTCCCAACATAGAAATACCTGGACATGAAAATCTGACCCAGAAAAGAAACATCTGGATTTAGACTGATGCTATAAACCACTTCTCATAGTTCAAGTTATACCAGCATTAATGATGGAATTTACAAGTTTTCCATGAAAATGTTTCAGCCTTGAAGCTAGTTGGAACATTAGGAAAAACCAGGTAGAACCTCTGGGAAAAAAACAAACAAACAATGAGGAAACGAACAGAAAAGGAGCCCAGTGCATCTCCCTGATGCATGCTCAGCAGTCAACTCCCCACTGAACCCAGCCAAAGACCAGTTAGATGACACCTCTCCACCACGAAAACAAAACAGCTCTGTGGCTCTGAGAGCACTCCCAGCTAAAAAACACTAAAAGTCAAATCAGAACAACTGTACCCCAAGGGGGTGAAAACAGCCCGAGTTAATCCAGTGAGCGAAGGGCATTTTAAAAGCCCTGCTCTGTGGATCAGCGCTGGCCAGGCTGGAGGGAAGACTGGTGAGAGAAGCCAAAAGGGGTAAGACCAACCATTCCGTTACATCCTCCCAGATGAGATCTCTCGCTGTGAAATTCCGAAGATGAAGCACAGCGCAGCACTTCCCGGGGGGCAGAAGGCAGTCGCTGTGACTTTATCAAACTAGTTATAATTTTCATGCAAATAACACGAATAATCAAATGACTATCACAGCTATGTCAGCCTGAAGACAGTAACACCCCTGAGCTGATCAAAGCAAGCAGATGACCTTGCAGGAGGTGCCTTCGAGATGCTATCTGTCCTTCTGCAACTCATCTGCTTTGGTGTGAGCGAAATACTAAAAAAAAAAAAAAAAAAAACCTCAAACAGCTTCTAATGGTGGGGGTGAGGGTGCCCCAGACTGTGCACACCAATCGCCTTCCCTGAGAGGGATTTATTGCTCAGTCTTCAGGGAGTCATGTCCATCCGTACCCACTTTTTGCTTATTTTTACTCAGTCTCTGCCAGCAGAGAAATACAAATGCAGTTGCTATCCCTCAAGGCAAACAGGCTGTCGGGTGCTGAAGGAGTGGGTAATGCTGTTGAACAAATGAGAAAGAGATCAGAGCAAGCTTTTCAATGGGTTTTGGCTGGGTTTGGGCAATTTTTACTCTTCTTCCCCTACTTCCAAAGCAAAGGTGGATTTTCTCTCCTCTGACTGTTGAACCTCAGCGGCAATTTTTACTCTTCTTCCCCTACCTCCAAAGCAAAGGTGGATTTTCTCTGACTGTTGAACCTCAGGATAAGCAGCACCCAAAGCTGAGCTTTCAGATGTTGACAGGGCTACGTTCCTGCTTTACTCAGAAAAGCTTCACCTTTCCAAACTGTTCATGGCTGCAGCGGTTTTGTTGTGTTGTTGTTGGTTTTAATCTAAAACTCACAGGAGATGAATTATCTTGTACACCACTTAATCCCTATTGAATTTAGTTGAAATACTCGGTTAAAAAATTGTTAGTCCACACACAGAGGGCATAATTGCATTCCTCACGTCTTGGAAACCAATCTAAAAACAACACGATGAATTTTATGACAGGGATACTCAGACACAGCTAACACAAATTTACACTTGAGGGAATAAACGCCATAAGCACATTTTGCTCTCCATCGCACAAATTAAAAGGTCATACACTTCACTCTTACAAACTAAAAGATTACTTTTATCATGAAGTTTATGCAGCATGCTACAGCACCGGGCTGGGCATGCGATGATGCAGCTCAGGAACTTCCACTGAAACCATCCATTTTGACCAGCTACGCTCGGCATAATTCCATTCACTGCCCAGGAAAAAAAAGTGTTCTCTAAAAGCATCCTCTTAGGAGGGAGCTAAGTGGAGAGATGGTGATTTCATGCTAAAAGGCTCGGGGGGATGCGCAGAGACATCCCCGTGAGTTTGCGCCGGGCAGCTCTCGGACCAGTCGGATCTGCTTTGGCACTCCCTGTGCCACGCTCGGGGCCGTCGCTGAAGGTCTCCACAAAGACTGGAGAAAGCATGCAGGAACTTCGTATCAGAACCTGATCTAATTCTCTTGTAGGAGAGGTTCTGTTTCCTCCCTTTCAAGTGGGCATTGGTCGTATCAGACCAACATATCTAATAATTAAGCTCCGTTAAGCAATTCAAGTTTTTGCAGTAAAAATGCAGAATTAGTAGGAGATCATTAGGGATTAGATACTCCCAGTACAAAAGAGAATGTGTAAAAGCCAATTTTCAGGAACAAATTAGAACCTGTGGCAGTTTTCCGTATACAGTGGGGGAGGGCAGTTCGTTTACATCCAATTTCACTATTTTCTGGGAGTTTTTCACCAAAAGCATTTCTTGCTGACCACAGTTCTCTAGCAAATGAAACAGGTTGAAACATTTCCCCTAGACCTGTAGTGTTGTTTATTTTAGCTTTTCCATTTGATTCTATTTTTAATTGTTGGATTACCTGTTACTTTATACCAGGCTTTACTATCACCCAGAGAAGAATGCACTTGCCAAGGCATCATACAGCATAACTGCAGAACAACCCCCGGGTCAGATCTATTAGCTCTTCTGCAAGGTGAAAGCAAGCCAGGTCATATTTACTTTGCTCTACATTTCAGGGATTATTGATTGACAGGCCCTATTCTTATGAATAGTAATATCACAGAGCCTTCCTGTGCTTGAATAATCAGTGCCTTTCCTCTCCAGTAACACCATGGGGTTTATAGGGAAGACTCAAGAGCATAAAGCCACAGTGACCTTCCCCACCTGTGAAGCTGCTGCTGGAAATGACAGCTGATAAAAAAAATAGAAACCCAGAGCAACTGGCATAATGCTCCAGCCATTCAATCTCCAGACACATCAGCCCATAATAATCAGAACAGTAACAACAAACTCAGACTGATGACACCATCCTCCCCCCAGCTCTCCCCCTTCTTTAACCAGCATTTCATCTCGCCATTTCTAATACTTGGGGAAAGAACCAATTTGCACTTCCTGCACCGGTTACGCGCTCCGAGACTCCCCAAACACGGCCCCAGACATCCTGAACACAGAGCCAGCTCTGATGGGGATGGCAAAGCAGATATCCCTGTAAAAGTACATTTTCACCTAGATATTGACAGTGTTAGAGGCGCTGTTTGTTGCCACCTCCTTAAAACTGTTGTTAATACTCTCCTCACACAGCAGCATTCATGCTCTGAATGAAGCATCGCTGCTGTTGCTCAGCCTCCAATTATCTGTATGTGGCATTTTCCAGACACAGGAGCTGCAAACACATTCAAGAAAATGCCTTTTCCACTACCCATTTTTAGATATGGTAATGAATAGCAAGAATCGAAAAGGCACTTCATTCTATGGACACGAAGGAAATACGAAATCAGGAGAAATTCGTGCACACGTACCCATTGTGTTTACATATGGGAAGCTGAACCACTCTCGACAGAGCCGAGATCTGCACGAACAGCTTGTGCTCGAGTCAAGGAGCAGAAGAATTAGCCTAAGAGAAGCAAAGAGCTCCGTCCAGGAGGCCTAGCAGGGACCCAGAACAGCACTTCAAGGCAAAACCCAGCCTCACCCGGCATCCCTCAGCCCACACGGTTCAGCCAGGGCCAGCTGCGCCAGGCCGCGTCCGACCGACGCGCCAACAGCATTCAGCCGAAGGAAGTCACGGAGAATAAAGCAGAGCAGGGCAGCAAGGGGCTTTCTGCCACACCAAACCGCTACACGCATCGCGGACACATCTATGACTGTTTCCTTCAACCGGCATGCAGTTTGTCAGCCTGAACTGACAGAGCCTGGGCCGAAGGAACCAACGTGCTCAAGCGAAGGGCAGCGTGTACCCGCCAGCTGTGCACAGCTGTGAGCGGTCCCGGGCCCTTCCGTTTCACACCGGCAAATTTCCAACGAGCCTGCTCGAAGGGATGTGTTTTGGTGGGAGAGGAGGGGCTATTTTTTTTTTCTTTTACATCTTCAAAAAAAGACAGCTCATCATCCTGCTTTCTTCATCAAAATGTAATTCAAGGTGCAAATGCGTGGTAATCAGAGAGACACACATCACCACATAGCATGTGCATTTGCTTCTGGAAGCGGAGATAAAGTTAATTAAATACTCATTTAATTTGAATTAAGATGGATTCACTCTACTTGAGCTGATCCAAACTAAACCAAAAGGTGTACTGCACACAGTAGCCTTTTGTTAGTTAAGCTTCCCTGCAGACACATTAATTGTGCAGTCTAATACCTACATACAAGCCTTTTTCCTATCATCTGCTTTAGCTCTTAGCTGCTTCTCTGCTTTCCAGAGCAACACCGGCGACCGAGCAATAGGGGAATCCAGTCCTGCTCCTCAGGAAGGAGGGAAGATGAAAGAGCTCTTCAGATGCACAAGACACCCGGATGACTCCACGCGGTTCGCAGCTCCTGTGCACGCAGGAGTGACAAAAAGACCAAAGAAAAGCGATGCTGGGAAGGAGACAAGAGCTCAAAGCAGAGATGTACAAGGCCAAGAATCACCCCCACTCCTACCGGCTCAGGGCAGGAGTGGAACCGATGGAGATGTGAACACTCGTCTCCTTGGGCAATCAATCCCTCATCCAGAACACGATGCTTTCTACAGCCCATCCCTACGGACACACAGAGAATGCTTCTGTCCTCCGCCGCCACGCAATCCCTCCTGCTGCCCTGTGTCCTGGCCACCTGAAGTGGGGCCAGGGCTCCTTCCACTTTTGTCTTCCAAGAAACCATCAGGACTCACCAGGGATTCAAAGCTTAAGAGACAGATGCAGCAGGGCTCTTCCAGCAAGGTGAGCCCCAGCAAACTGCTTGTAAGTTATTTACTTATTTATAGTCAGGTTCTACTTGGACAGATGACATTTTAATCTTAAAACCAGAAAGAAATACTGCCGAGCAAAGAAAAGGGAAGGAATTACCATCCAGGCTAGGTGGATTTGAACGGATTGAGAGGAGATGTCTCACAGGAGCTTAGATCCAATCAGCACACCTCAGAGGATTTTGTGGGATAGGTTTTCTGTTACTCAGTCACGCAGGCTTCCTCTCAGTACCTCTGCAATCTGCTCTCTATTTCCCAGCCATTACTGCTACGAGCAGTAAGTCCAGCTCACAGCAAGCCACTAAAGGCAAAGCTGGTCAGCCAACCACCTCCTTTTCCTGCAGGAACTGCTTTGCCTACATAATCCAAAGTCAATTAGCCTCCTACTAAAGGAGAAGCTGGAGGTTAAAGGTAGTTCTTCCTGACTAAACTGCTGCATACAGACAGCTTTAGTCTGCGTTTTCCTCAGTACAGACACACAACTTGCTCTGAAGGGTATCTGAGCTGTGTATCAAATGGAAGATTTATTGATGTGCCTAAATCAAGATGCAGACACCCAAACGCACATCCCACTAAAGAAAAAATCCAGGGACCACTGAAAGCAGTTTAAGGTGATAAGGGTTCTTGCACAAGTCCCAGCTGGTGCAGGACAGACACTGAGCACCAGCCCCAGTGTTCCTTTCTTCACACACAGAAACAAACTGATAAAATTTAGACAGTGACCTCTAAGATTGCAGTTGTGAATCCTGTGGAGAAAGAAACACTTTCCAGGCTGGAGGATTTCTGCAGGCAGCTCTGGAACTGAAGTAGTCGTCAAACCTCTGGTCACATCAGAAGGCCAAAATAGTAAGTTGGAAGTAGCTCCCTCCCCTGCCAAGGTGCACAGAGTTCTGTACTGCAGCCTAAAAGCAAATTAAACCTAATAAAACCAAATTAAACATAAAAACCTCTTGGAATGCAAACAGGGAGAGAGGTACAGCAAGGAGCCCTGACATCAAGAACCCAAACTGGCTCAAATGGAATGTGGACCCTTGGAAATGTCATTCTGCAGAGGGAAGCCAGGATGGGCCAACGACCATGATCAGAGACTGGGATTCAGGTCGGATCGCTCACCACAAACGCACTTTCCAAAGAGGGTAATGAAAGCCCAGGATTCGGATCTTCCAAATCACGAGTATGTCAACAACAGCCAATCTGGAACACAAACTGACCGAATACCTCCGTAACAGTGGCCACAATGAGAATAGAAATCAGCCAGTCCCAACTATGTAAAGAAACGCAAGAGCTTCTGAGAAGCTTTCTGAATTCTCACAACCTCGATTCATTGAGGAGATCAAACTGGAAAATCAAGACATGGAGACAACGTAAACCAAGGCATAGCAGCTGCATTAGTAGCAACAAGGATTTTTCAGAGCTCTGAGATGCCATCTTCAGCATCCTGCCTTCCTTTTCGTAGCGACCATGGCTGTACCTGCTCGAGCGCGCTGTGTGTGTGTAAGGATCAAACGGCAACGAAGGACGGACAAGCCTTTTAACCAAATTGGCTTGGCAGTAACTCTGAAATTTTCGCACAGCTCATTAGCGGTGACTTTTTATGGAAATGTATGCTGAAACAAAACCAAATGCATCTAACAATGACATGTTCTGCAAATAGACTCCTTGATTGAAAAGAAATGGCTGTCTATTATATGCAGAAAAAAAAAGGAGCAAGAAGGGAGGAAAATGAAGGCTTTAGGAAAGAACCACCACAACGAGCGTCCTTCAAAGTGCCCTCTCGCTGCACTGCTGAGACTGCCAGGTACTGGGTTTCAACACCTTTCACCCGTCCAGTCACAGGTCAGGCAGGTACCTCTCAAGCACAAAGAGCCTTCCATTTCCAAACGCCACGAAAGCAGAAGCAACATTGAAGTCCCGTACGTTCTTTAGTGTTTTCTGCGCTGCTTCTACTCGCCCTGCTCCCAGACGGGCTGATGAACAGGGCAGCTGTACTGCGAGGGGAGGAGTGGGACCTCCTTGACAGCAAAGCATCCCCGCAATGTAGCTGAGCAAGTGTCACTTGATGTTTGTTGAAACACTGAACACTGGATCCTATTTGCAAAGCATTAGCATTCCTG